>NW_028156979.1:105000-297680 GCF_964263955.1 Coregonus lavaretus | reverse complement strand
TGTATCACGAGATCTTGGCCAACAACCTCCTTCCCTCAGTAAGAGCATTGAAGATGGGTCGTGGCTGGGTCTTCCAGCATGACAACGACCCGAAACACACAGCCAGGGCAACTAAGGAGTGGCTCCGTAAGAAGCATCTCAAGGTCCTGGAGTGGCCTAGCCAGTCACCAGACCTGAACCCAATAGAACATCTTTGGAGGGAGCTGAAAGTCCATATTGCCCAGCGACAGCCCCGAAACCTGAAGGATCTGGAGAAGGTCTGTATGGAGGAGTGGGCCAAAATCCCTGCTGCAGTGTGTGCAAACCTGGTCAAGACCTACGGGAAACGTATGATCTCTGTAATTGCAAAGAAAGGTTTCTGTACCAAATATTCAGTTCTGCTTTTCTGATGTATCAAATACTTATGTCATGCAATAAAATGCAAATTAATTACTTAAAAATCATACAATGTGATTTTCTGGATTTTTGTTTTAGATTCCGTCTCTCACAGTTGAAGTGTACCTATGATAGAAATTACAGACCTCTACATGCTTTGTAAGTAAGAAAACCTGCAAAATCGGCAGTGTATCAAATACTTGTTCTCCCCACTCTCTGTACTCTCTGTCTCTCTGTATAGTGCACTATTGTTGACCAGGGCCCATTAGGCTATTCCCTATATAGTACACTACTTTTGAACAGGGCCCATAGGGCTTTGGTCAAAAGTAGTGTACTATATAGGCAATAGGCTGCCATTTGGGACACAGCCTCTGATTCAGCCCTTTCTCTCCTGCCTTCTTATCCCTGACTGACTAACTGACTGACACTTCTGCCCAGGGCTCACACAGGGGAGAGGTTATCAGTGTGTGTGTGTGTGTGTGTGTGTGTGTGTGTGTGTGTGTGTGTGTGTGTGTGTGTGTGTGTGTGTGTGTGTGTGTGTGTGTGTGTGTGTGTGTGTGTGTGTGTGTGTGTGTGTGTGTGTGTGTGTGTGTGTGTGTGTGTGTGTGTGTGTGTGTGTGTGTGTGTGTGCGTGTGTGTGTGTGTGTGTGTGAATGACTGACTGGGGATTGACTTAAGCTCTTCCCATGATTGCAGCTTGTTAATCATAGCAGATCATTATGAGAGGTGTGTGTGTCAAACTGTATTACAGCTGAAATAATTTAGACATAAGCCATTTATCTACTTCCACAGAGTCTCTTCTGCTTTCCATCTGTACCACTCTCTGTCTCTCTATCTCTCTCTCTCTGTCTCTCTGTCTTTGTACTCTCTGTCGCTCTGTCTCTGTACTCTCTGTCTCTCTGTCTCTCTCTCTCTGTCTCTCTGTCTTTGTACTCTCTGTCTCTCTGTCTCTCTGTCTCTGTACTTTCTGTACTCTCTGTCTTTCTGTCTCTCTGTCTCTCTGTCTCTCTGTCTCTATGTCTCTCTGTCTCTCTCTCTGTCTCTCTGTCTCTCTGTCTTTGTACTCTCTGTCTCTCTGTCTCTCTGTCTCTGTACTTTCTGTACTCTCTGTCTCTCTGTCTCTCTGTCTCTCTGTCTCTATGTCTCTCTGTCTCTCTCTCTGTCTCTCTGTCTCTCTGTCTCTCTGTCTCTCTCTCTCTCTGTACTCTCTGTCTCTCTGTCTCTCTGTCTCTCTGTCTCTCTGTCTCTGTCTCTCTGTCTCTCTGTCTCTGTCTCTGTCTCTCTGTACTCTATGTCTCTCTGTCTCTCTGTCTCTCTGTACTCTGTCTCTCTGTCTCTGTACTCTCTGTCTCTCTGTCTCTCTGTCTCTTTGTCTCTTTGTCTCTCTGTCTCTCTGTCTCTGTACTCTCTGTCTCTCTGTCTCTCTGTCTCTGTACTCTCTGTCTCTCTGTCTCTGTACTCTCGTTCTCTCTGTCTCTGTACTCTCTGTACTCTCTGTCTCTGTACTCTCTGTCTCTCTGTCTCTCTGTGCTCTCTGTGCTCTCTGTCTCTCTGTCTCTGTACTCTCTGTCTCTCTGTACTCTCTGTCTCTGTACTCTCTGTCTCTCTGTACTCTCTGTCTCTCTGTCTCTCTGTACTCTCTGTCTCTCTCTCTCTCTCTCTCTCTCTCTCTCTCTCTCTCTCTCCCTGTCTCCCTGTCTCTCTCTCTATCCCACTCTGTCTCAGTTTCTTTGTCTCTCTGTCTCTCTCTCTCTGTCTCTCTGTCTCTCTGTCTCTCTGTCCTCTCTGTCTCTCTGTACTCTCTGTACTCTCTGTCTCTCTGTACTCTTTGTCTCTCTGTCTCTGTACTCTCTGTCTCTCTGTACTCTCTGTCTCTCTGTACTCTCTGTCTCGCTGTCTCTCTGTACTCTCTACTCTCTTTCTCTCTGTCTCTGTACTCTCTTTCTCTCTGTCTCTCTCTCGCTCTCTCTCTCTCTCTGTGTCTCTCTCTCTCTCTCTATCCCACTCTGTCTCAGTTTCTTTGTCTCTCTTCCCCCCCCCCCTTCCTTCTCTCCACTTCTCCCTCTCTGTATGGGGGTAATGCTTCCCAGACCCCCTCATGCATAAATACAGCACCTCCAATGCAAGGTACAGTGAGAGATGGTGAGATGGTGTTTGTGTGTGTGCGCGCATGCGTGCACATGCATGTTCGAGTGTGTGTGTGCTTGCCTGCGTGCTTGCATGTGCACATCTGTGCGTGCGTGCAAATGCATGTTTGTGTGTGTGTGTGTGTGTTTACTTACTAATGGCTGGGTCCCCATATGGCCCTGCCTAGTGGTTTAAGCAGAATCACTGCAATATGAAGCCTTTTCACCATTCTAATTAGCAGCCCATATAGCAGCCATTATCATTGATCACAGTATGCTATTAGAAAGGCACCAATGCACTTTGATGTCAGACTTGACTCTGGCTATTCTTTCTGGCTACTGTATCCTTGGGGCCAGGAGTTTTTCATTTTTTTCATTTTTTCTACTCTGGGCCTTAGCTATAGCCTAAATCTAGGGAGTTTTCCCTGATGGTATGATCTTAGTAAAAGCTCTACTATACTAGTTTATTGACCTTATGATCTTATTTAGTAAAACTCTACTATAGTAGTTCTAGCCTTTACCAAGGGTCCAGAGTTTTTCCTTTAGGTACGGTATGTATGCTGTAGGCTCAAGACAATAATATAAATCACTTTTGGAGGTTTTCAAGTGAATTTGTATGCTAGAGACAACCTGGAATAAGTGGGTTGTTTTAACATTAAAAACATTTATTCTACCTTGCTTCAGGTAACACAAGTAATCTGGTTGATTTGTATGCAGAAGGTGGGGGCAGTTTCCACTGAGAAGGCAGAGGGTGGTGGGGGTGGGTGCTAAGACCTTAGAATATCATTAATTATACTGAGCTATATTCAGTACATTGTGTATTGTCTTGCCCCCACTTAGATATCCTACAAAACACTTTCTGATATAATCTATCAAACTACAGTCCATCAAAGGCCAGGCAATGCAATCAAATGACCTCTGAACTCAAGGAAAAGAGAAACCTGTATCATTCAGAAATGGAGCGTGTTTTTCTTTACAATGACAAACTGAAGGAGATGTTTGATGGGTCTGGCACTGTCTTTTCTCTCCCTCTCTCTCTGTCTCACCCCACCCCTCCCCCTCTCTATCTCTATCTCTCACCCCCCACCCCTCCCCCTCTTTATCTCTCTCTCTCCCCCCCTTCTCTCTCTCACCCCCCCCCTCTCTCTCTCTCACCCCCCCTCCCCCTCCCCCTCCCCCTCTCGCTCTCTGTCTCACCCCCCCCCACCCCTCTCTCTCTCTCTGTATATTTGCATAAACAGATGGATATATCAAAGCTGTATGGTTGTACATGTTGCCTCGGTGCTGGCTGAGTTAATTCGCAGATGAAAGGTGGCTGTTTTGTCGGAAAAGGCTTTGGTTGACGGAGTCAGCTGTAATTCTCCATTAAATTGCTAATGGAGTTACCAAGGTTACAGTTGCATGAGTCGTTGAGAGAGAGAGAAAGAGAGAGAGAGAGGTGGGGCAGGGGTAGAGAAAGAGAGGGGACAGACAGACAGACAGACAGCCAGACAGACAGACAGAGAGAGAGAGAGAGGTGGGTCAGGGATAGAGAGAGAGGGGACAGACAGACAGACAGACACAGAGAGAGAGAGCGCGAGAGAGAAAGAGAGGCCGACAGACACAGAGAGAGAGAGAAAGAGAGAAAGAGAGGTCGACAAACACAGAGAGAAAGAGGCAGGCAGACAGACAGGACAAAATTACGTGGAAGGATTCCTATTTGGTTGTATTGACAAATACGGCGCATGTGACAAATACATTTTATTTGATTACTACCAAAGACTCTTATTTCCAAGCTATACAGCAAATGCTCTGGCAAACAGAAACCTGAAAACACCATCCAACCTGGCACTGAGTGAGTAACGTTTAGTCTGAAGCTACTTTTAAAGCCAAGAAGAAAAATACATTACAATGATATATTTTACTTTATAAAGACTGAATGCTAAGTTAAGGCTGCCAAGCTTGCTAGGACAGAACGATGTTAGCGATGGGTGGAAACTCAGGATACTAGACAATGAGGACTCTGAGTCAGCCAATGTCAACCTGTGTAAGTCTGGAACAGTAATGGTACAGGGCAAACCCAAACAGTTTCAGATGGACTTTCACATAATCAAAGAGATAGCTCAGCAGGATAAGCTCTCTCTTGAGAAAGATACCCCCACCCCAAGCGTGTCAGACCAGACCTCTTCATTATACAACCCCACAGACGAGCAACCCCAAGCGGAAGGTCAACCTTCCAGCACAGAGTACTACTCCCTCATTGAAATGAAGGATACATTCACGCAGCTGGAGGTAAAGCAGGTGGAGCTGGAATAGCAGGTGAACACACTCCAGTCAGCACAAAAAATTGTCCAGCTCAACAACACCCCCTCAACCAGACCCAGAGAGGTCCTGGAGGTGGAGAGAGACATACCTGCACTCTGGGCTGTGGTGAGACAACATCAACAGGAGAAAGAGCAGGAGCAGGAGAAGAACATAGCACTAGAGGAGAGGATCAAAGTGCTGGAGGAGAGGGTGAAGGGAATGGCGTGTGACAGAGAATAACCCATTAGAGAGCTGGCCACCCCCGCAGAGAAGCCAGCAGAACAGCCCACCTCAGAACCTGACCAAAGTCTCGACACCACAGCAGAACAGTCCACCCCAGACCCTGACCATAACCTCGACATCACAGCAGGACAGACAAATGAACAACCCAGAAGGTTAGGACACCAGAGTTTATTTTCTTGTATATATTTCCCATTTGAGTCCATAAGAAGTACAATCTGTGGCTTGTGTATGTCCTCAGTGGGTGTGGGGTGGTTGTCAGGAGGGCTATCAGGGTGGGATCCCACCCCCTCTGAGCACCCCCACTGTCAGCCACCCTGATAGCCTGGTGTCCTAACCTTCTGTCTGAGGATCAACTAGGGTCACCCAGCCACATAATAATACACACAGGCACAAACGACCTGAGAGCACAGCAGGAAAGGGTGGCCACAGCACTCAAGGGAGGGATTGAAAAAGCTTCTTCTACTTTCCCCAATGCACAAGTGGTTATCTCAACCCTGCTATCACAAAAATACTTCCACCCTGCTACCATACAACAGGTAAACGCAAGTATTTCCCGTGACTGTGCCTCAAAACCAAATATTTACCTGGCCCACCACTCCACCCTGGACATGGACAGCCTTTACGACCAGGTCCACCTATACATAGCAGCAGTGCCCACATTTGCCCGGACCCTAAAGGACCTCACCCTCAACCACAGCCCGAACACCTCACACAGGATCAACAGATCAACAGACACCCCGCCCAGACCAGCGAGACACTCTCCCAGACCTGCGGGACCCCCCCCCCCCGGACCTACACATAGACCCACGCCGAGAGGACCTACATCCAGACCACAGCACCATCAGCCACATCTACACCCCCACCCCCACCAATTAACACCCCCCCCCCCAAGTCAACCATGCCCACCACCCCAATTAGGCCCCCTCAGATCAGACCTATGCCCCTCCTGCCCACCCCATGCCACCCACTCCTGCAAAGAGGGCTTCAACATGAAAGTCACACATACGCCCAGGCCGTGAGCAGGCAAACAGGCCCAACCCCAACTATTACACTAGCCCAAGCCAATGGCATGTACCAAATGCTCAGCAGGCTCTGCTCACAATTACTGGCCTGAGGCCAAACCACACGACCAACAACATTAGACACTTTATGGAACACAAAGCCTTCACTATTTCATCCTGGAATATCCAAGGCCTAAAGGTCATCTGCCTTTGGCCTAAAGAGCAGGAACCTGGACTTCACCAAAGAAATCGGAAATACAGACATTGTCATCCTACAAGAAACATGGTATAGAGGAGATGGACCCACTGGTTGCCCTCTAGGTTAGAGAGAGCTGGTAGTCCCATCCACCAAACTACCAGGTGTGAAACAGGGAAGGGACTCTGGGGGTATGCTAATTTGATATAGAGCAGACCTAATTCACTCTATTAAATTAATCAAAACAGGAACATTTTACATTTGGCTAGAAATTCAAAAGGGAATGATCTCAACAGAGAAAAATGTCCTCCTGTGTGCTACCTATATCCCCCCCCCCCCCCCCCCCCACCAGAATCCCCATACTTTAATGAAGACAGCTTCTCCATCCTGGAGGGGGAAATCAATCATTTCCAGGCTCAGGGACATGTACTAAATGCCAGAACTGGACGAGAACCTGACACCCTCATCACACAGGGGGACAAACACCTACCTGGAGGTGACAGCATTCCCTCCCCCATATGCCCCCCTAGGCACAACTATGACAACATAACCAACAAAAACGTGTCACAACTCCTGCAGCTCTGTCGCATGCTGGGTATGTACACAGTCAATGGTAGGCTTCGCGGAGACTCCTACAGTAGGTACACCTATAGCTCATCTCTTGGCAGTAGTAATGTAGACTACTTTATCACTAACCTCAACCCAGAGTCTCTCAGAGCGTTCACAGTCAGCCCACTGACACCCCTATCAGATCCCAGCAAAATCACAGTCTACTTGTACAGAGCAATACTCAATCATGAGGCATCAAAGCCAAAGGAACTGAATAATATTAAGATATGCTATAGATGGAAGGAAAGTAGTGTGAAAGTGTGAAAGTAATCCCTTTTAGACAACTTCCTGGACAAAACTTTTCACTGTAGTAGTGAATGTGTAAACTTGGCAGTAGAAAACCTAAACAGTATATTTGACCTCTCAGCTTCCCTATCAAATCTTACAATTTCAAACAGAAAACCGATTTTTTTTTACAACAATAACAAATGGTTTGATGAAGAATGCAAAAACCTAAGCAAGAAATTGAGAAACCTATCCAACCAAAACAGAAAACCTGAGCCTACGCCTTCACTATGGTGAATCACGAAAACAATACAGAAATACACTACGGAAAAATAAGGAACAGTACGTCAGAAATCAGCTCAATGTAATTGAAGAATCCATAGACTTTAACCACTTCTGGGAAAATTGGAAAACACTAAACAAACAACACAAAGAGTTATCTATCCAAAACTGAGATTTATGGGTAATCCACTTCTCCAATCTTTTTGGCCCTATAACAAAGAACGAATAGCAAAAACATATACATGATCAAATACAAATCTTAGAATGAACTATTGAAGACTACCAGAACCCACTGGATTCTCCAATTACATTGAATGAACTACAGGACAAAATACAAACCCTCCAACCCAAAAAGGCCTGTGGGGTTGATGGTATCCTCAATGAAATGATGAAATATACAGACCGTAAATTCCAATTGGCTATACTTAAACTCTTTAACACCATCCTTAGCTCTGGCATCTTCCCCAATATGGAGGACTGATCACCCCAATCCACAAAAGTGGAGACAAATTTGACCCCAATAACTTCTATGGGATATGCGTCAACAGCAACCTTAGGAAAATCCTCTGCATTATCATTAACAGCAGACTAGTACATTTCCTCAGTGAAAACATTGTACTGAGCAAATGTCAAATTGGCTTTTTACCAAATTACCGTACGACAGACCACGTATTCTCCCTGCACACCCTAATTGACAACCAAACAAACCAAAACAAAGCCAAAGTCTTCTCATGCTTTGTTGACTTCAAAAACGTTTTTGACTCAATTTGGCATGAGGGTCTGCTATACAAATTGATGGAAAGTGGTGTTGGGGGAAAAACATGCGACATTATAAAATCCATGTACACAAACAACAAGTGTGCGGTAAAAATTGTCAAAGAACACACATTTCTTTCCACATGGCCTTGGGGTGAGACAGGGATGCAGCTTAAGCCCCACCCTCTTCAACATATATGTCAACGAATTGGCAAGGGCACTAGAACAGTCTGCCGCACCCGGCCTCAACCTACTAGAATCTGAAGTCAAATGTCTGCTGTTTGCTGATGATCTGGTGCTTCTGTCATCAACCAAGGAGGGCCTACAGCAGGACCTAGATCTTCTGCACAGATTCTGTCAGACCTGGGCCCTGACAGTAAATCTCAGTAAGACAAAAATAATGGTGTTCCAAAAAAGGTCCTGTTGCAGGATCAAAAAAACAAATTCCATCTAGACACCGTTGCCCTAGAGCACACAAAAAACGATACATACCTCGGCCTAAACATCAGCGCCACAGGTAACTTCCACAAAGCTGTGAACGATCTGAGAGACAAGGCAAGAAGGGCCTTCTATGCCATCAAAAGGAACATAAAATTCAACATATCAATTAGGATCTGGCTAAAAATACTTGAATCAGTTATAGAACCCATTGTCCTTTATGGTTGTGAGGTCTGGGGTCCGCTCACCAACCAACAATTCACAAAATGGGACAAACACCAAATTGAGACCCTGCTTGCAGAATTCTGTAAATATATCCTCAGTGTACAACGTAAAACACCAAATAATGCCTGCAGAGCAGAATTAGGCTGATACCACCTAATTATCAAAATCCAGAAAAGAGCCGTTAAATTCTACAACCCCCTAAAAGGGAGTGATTCCCAAACCTTCCATAACAAAGCCATCACCTACAGAGAGATGAACCTGCAGAAGAGTCCCCTAAGCAAGCTGGACCTGGGGCTCTGTTCACAAACACAAACAGACCCCACAGAGCCCCAGGACAGCAACACAATCAGACCCAACCAAATCATGATAAAACAAAAAGAGAATTACTTGACACATTGTAAAAAATTAACAAAAAAACAGAGCAAACTAGAACGCTATTTGGCCCTAAACAGAGAGAGAATACCTGACCCAAACTTAAGGAAAGCTTTGACTATGTACAGACTCAGTGAGCATAGCCTTGCTATTGAGAATGGCCGCCGTAGGCAGACCTGGCTATGAAGAGAAGACAGGCTATGTGCACACTGCCCACAAAATTAGGTGGAAACTGAGCTGCACTTCCTAACCTCCTGCCAAATGTATGACTATATTAGAGACACATATTTCCCTCAGCTTACACAGATCCACAAAGAATTTGAAAACAAACCTAATTTTAATGTGGTCCTCTGTAGCTCAGCTGGTAGAGCACGGCGCTTGTAACGCCAAGGTAGTGGGTTCGATTCCCCGGGACCACCCATACACAAAAATGTATGCACGCATGACTGTAAGTCGCTTTGGATAAAAGCGTCTGCTAAGTGGCTTATTATTATTATTATTATTGATAAACTCCCATATCATTTGGGTGAAATGCCACAATCTGCCATCACAGCAGCAATATTTGTGACCTGTTGCCACAAGAAAAGAGCAACCAGTGAAGAACAAACACCATTGTAAATACAACCCATATTTATGTTTATTTATTTTCCCTTTTGTACTTTAACTATTTGAACATAATATGACATTTGAAATGTCTTTATTCTTGAGTGTAATATTTACAGAGAGAGAGAGAGAGAGAGAGAGAGAGGTGGGGTAGAGAGAGAGGGGGGGGTGGGGCAGGGGTAGAGAGAAAGAGAGAGAGAGAGAAAGAGAGAGAGAGAGAGAGAGGGAGAGAGAGAGAGAGAGAGAGAGAGAGGTGGGGCGGGGGTAGAGAGAAAGAGAGTTAGAGAGGTGGGGCGGGGGAAGAGAGAAAGAGAGAGATAGAGAGAGAGAGAGAGAGAGAGAGAGACGTGGGGCGGGGTAGAGAGAAAGAGAGTTAGAGAGGTGGGGCGGGGGAAGAAGAAGAGAGAGAGAGAGAGAGAGAGAGAGAGAGAGAGAGAGAGAGAGAGAGGTGGGGCGGGGGTAGAGAGAAAGAGAGAGAGGTGGGGCGGGGGTAGAGAGAGAGAGAGAGAGAGAGGGAGAGAGAGATGGGGCGGGGGAAGAGAGAAAGTGAGAGAGAGAGAGAGCGCACGAGAGAGGTGAGGTGGGGGTAGAGAGAGAGAGAGGTGGGGCGGGGGAAGAGAGAAAGTGAGAGAGAGAGAGCACGAGAGAGAGGTGGGGTGGAGAGAGAGAGAGGGAATGAGAAAGGGAGACAGAGAGAGAAAAGAAGTACAGAAATAGGAAATCTGAGAGACACAGAAAGAGAGAGAGAGATGGAGAGAGCAATAACCAACCTTTCATAAGGGCAAACAGCAGCGAGAAAAACGTGTCTTTGTAAGAAAACACCTTATTATTAGGGTGATGTATGTACGGTAATCCCAAAAGTGCTGACACAGGTTCCCTCTTAACTTTTACCTTGGTCCCTCAGGTGCAGAATCAAAGAGGCTCTTTGAAAGCCAGCTGATGGATGGGAAAGGGAGAGATGCATTATTAAAGCTGATTATTTTCTCCTTTCCCCTCTGGCCGGGTCTCTGTCACTCTGTCTCTCGCTCTCTCAGAAGGACAAAACTGCTGGGTCAATAAGGTACACAACAGTACACAGTACAGTGCACCTGTCAAGGGAAAATGTGTGCTAGTAGAAGATGGTTTCTGCTAAAGGGTAAAGGACTGCAACAGGCCTCTGTCTGAATAGCAGTTGGACTGTAAGAACCAGTGGAGGCTTGTATGTGTTAAAGCCACTGAGACAGACTGACATGTGGTTTAGGTCTGTAGTTTACAGAGAGAGAAAGAGACTGGAGAGAGAGACTGATAGATCTAGAGAGGGATAAAGAGAGAGAGGTGAAGAAATGAGGAAGACAGAAAGAGAAACTCTTGCTCATACTCAGGTGTCTCCTGTAAAAGCCATTGAGAGTTTCACTGTGCAGCCTGACCTGGGCTTTCAGTCCAATCAGGCCAGTCAGCTCCAGTCAGCCAGATCGTACATCACCCAGTCAAAGCTATTCGCTGCTCTGGCACCCCAATGGTGGATTAAGCTCCCCCACTACGCCAGGACAGCGGAGTCACTGACCACCTTCCGGAGACACTTGAAATCCTACCTCTTTAAGGAATACCTGGAATAGTATAAGTAATCCTTCAGGAACATCCTGCTATACCAGACTGGGTTAGTCAGGAACATTCTGCTATACCAGACTGGGTTAGTCAGGAACACTGCTGCTATACCAGACTAGGTTAGTCAGGAACATCCTGCTATACCAGACTGGATTAGTCAGGAACACTGCTGCTATACCAGACTGGATTAGTCAGGAACACTGTTGCTATACCAGACTGGATTAGTCAGGAACACTGTTGCTATACCAGACTAGGTTAGTCAGGAACGCTGCTGCTATACCAGACTGGATTAGTCAGGAACATCCTGCTATACCAGACTGGATTAGTCAGGAACGCTGCTGCTATACCAGACTGGATTAGTCAGGAACATCCTGCTATACCAGACTGGGTTAGTCAGGAACACTGTTGCTATACCAGACTGGGTTAGTAAGGAACACTGTTGCTATACCAGACTGGGTTAGTCAGGAACATCCTGCTATACCAGACTGGGTTAGTCAGGAACATCCTGCTATACCAGACTGGATTAGTCAGGAACGCTGCTGTTATACCAGACTGGATTAGTCAGGAACATCCTGCTATACCAGACTGGGTTAGTCAGGAACACTGCTGCTGTACCAGACTGGATTAATCAGGAACACTGTTGCTATACCAGACTTGGTTAATTAGGAACACTGTTGCTATACCAGACTAGGTTAGTCAGGAATGCTGCTGCTATACCAGACTGGGTTAGTCAGGAACACTGTTGCTATACCAGAGTAGGTTAGTCAGGAATGCTGCTGCTATACCAGACTGGGTTAGTCAGGAACATCCTGCTATACCAGACTGGGTTAGTCAGGAACATCCTGCTATACCAGACTGGGTTAGTCAGGAACATCCTGCTATACCAGACTAGGTTAGTCAGGAACATCCTGCTATACCAGACTGGATTAGTCAGGAACATCCTGCTATACCAGACTGGATTAGTCAGGAACACTGTTGCTATACGAGACTGGGTTAGTCAGGAACACTGTTGCTATACCAGACTTGGTTAATCAGGAACACTGTTGCTATACCAGACTAGGTTAGTCAGGAATGCTGCTGCTATACCAGACTGGGTTAGTCAGGAACACTGTTGCTATACCAGACTGGGTTAGTCAGGAACATCCTGCTATACCAGACTGGGTTAGTCGGGAACATCCTGCTATACCAGACTGGATTAGTCAGGAACATCCTGCTATACCAGACTGGGTTAGTCAGGAACACTGTTGCTATACCAGACTGGGTTAGTCAGGAACATCCTGCTATACCAGACTGGGTTAGTCAGGAACACTGTTGCTATACCAGACTGGGTTAGTCGGGAACATCCTGCTATACCAGACTGGATTAGTCAGGAACATCCTGCTATACCGGACTGGGTTAGTCAGGAACACTGTTGCTATACCAGACTGGATTAGTCAGGAACATCCTGCTATACCAGACTGGGTTAGTCAGGAACACTGTTGCTATACCAGACTGGGTTAGTCGGGAACATCCTGCTATACCAGCCTGGATTAGTCAGGAACATCCTGCTATACCAGACTGGGTTAGTCAGGAACACTGTTGCTATACCAGACTGGGTTAGTCGGGAACATCCTGCTATACCAGACTGGATTAGTCAGGAACATCCTGCTATACCGGACTGGGTTAGTCAGGAACACTGTTGCTATACCAGACTGGATTAGTCAGGAACATCCTGCTATACCAGACTGGGTTAGTCAGGAACACTGTTGCTATACCAGACTGGATTAGTCAGGAACATCCTGCTATACCAGACTGGATTAGTCAGGAACACTGCTGCTATACCAGACTGGATTAGTCAGGAACACTGTTGCTATACCAGACTGGATTAGTCAGGAACACTGCTGCTATACCAGACTGGATTAGTCAGGAACACTACTGCTATACCAGACTGGGTTAGTCAGGAACATCCTGCTATACCAGACTAGGTTAGTCAGGAACATCCTGCTATACCAGACTGGGTTAGTCAGGAACATCCTGCTATACCAGACTAGGTTAGTCAGGAACATCCTGCTATACCAGACTGGATTAGTCAGGAACACTGCTGCTATACCAGACTAGGTTAGTCAGGAACATCCTGCTATACCAGACTGGGTTAGTCAGGAACATCCTGCTATACCAGACTAGGTTAGTCAGGAACATCCTGCTATACCAGACTGGATTAGTCAGGAACACTGCTGCTATACCAGACTGGATTAGTCAGGAACACTGTTGCTATACCAGACTGGGTTAGTCAGGAACACTGTTGCTATACCAGACTGGGTTAGTCAGGAACATCCTGCTATACCAGACTGGGTTAGTCAGGAACATCCTGCTATACCAGACTGGATTAGTCAGGAACATCCTGCTATACCAGACTGGATTAGTCAGGAACATCCTGCTATACCAGACTGGATTAGTCAGGAACATCCTGCTATACCAGACTGGATTAGTCAGGAACATCCTGCTACTCGACAACACTGAGGCTGGGTCTAAAGCGGCACCCTATGGATCCTGGTCAAAAGTAGTGCACTATATAGGGAATAGGATGCCATTTGGGATGAAGCCTAACTGTTGCTCCCAGACTGGGTTAGTCTGAGCTCTTACTGCAGACACACCGCTCATTCAAGCACACACACACTGACACTGAGCACTGGCAGACAGACTGTGGCACTGGCTCACCACATAGACCATGATACAGGTAGATTGTTTTGCTGCAAAGCTCTTAGTATACATCATTGTGTTTTAGTAAGTTAGTGTAGTTTAGTTGGTTTGAAAAGCCCTTTCCGAATGAACAGATATTGCTGTATCATTATTATTTGTGATAAAACTCAAATTTGCACACGTAGCACATACTCTACATGTATGCATCTTTGGGAGTTAATAAAATCAGCGATTGATGAGGGTGTTTACAGGGCAAGCACAATCTCTTGTGCCATTAAGGACTAGGTCTCTTGGCAGAGTGTGTAGTATACAGAGGGTTTGCCATAACTAAAATACTATCCTGTCTTTACCCCACCCAGTGTCAACATAGTGTTATTCAGAAGCTGAATTGTACTGATATACAGGTGTACGAGCTTAATTTGACCAGTATTGTATCAGCAAAATAATACAGCAGCAACAGGATTTGAACATTTATTCCATAAAGGCTATTAGCTGGACCAAATTAGACTACATGAAAAGTGCAATACTGTTAATATAACCATGTTTTAGTGTGGGTTTTCTGTAAATGTATGTAAATCACAAAGCTCATCTGCATTTTCTGCAGTGCAGGAAAAGTCTCAGCAGCAAAAGAGTGATCAAATGAAGATCCTACACCTGTATAGCTGAACACAATGAACACCTACTGTAGGCTACTGTATATACTGTACTAGAGGACTAATATAATACAGGTCTCGGATGTCAATGTTTTTTATATTTAAAAAAACTGAACATGACAAATCCATTGGATGACATTATGGAAGCAGTAGAGCCAAAGTGAGAATAGCTTCACGTTTTAAGGACAGTGGCCGAAGAAATCACATGAAAAAAGGTAAACAAGCAAAAAAAAGTCTGGGAAGTATGTGAAGAACAGCAGAGGTGAAAATGTGGCCTCTGTCTTTCAATCCCTTCTTTATAGCTTAATTCAGGGTTGCGTTCCTTATCTAATTTCCGCAGTAGATGGATTTATAGACCTCTGGTCAGGATGACTCAGAACCTGCTTTTTCACAAAGTTACTTTTTTAATGCTTTGTCTTAGTTTAATAATGTTTTATAGCCTTTGTATGATGAGAATACTAAAGGTGTAACGATATAAAAACTTCAACGTTTTGCATTGACCAGGCTTTTATTTTTTCACAAAGTAATTATTTGTTGATTGCATTGTTTTATGCAGTTTAATATTTCCTGTAATGAATGTATATTTACACTGAACAAAAATATAAACGCAACATGCAACAATTTCAAAGATTTTACTGAGTTACAGTTCAAATAAGGAAATCAGTCAATTGAAATAAATTCATTAGACCCTAATCTATCGATTTCACATGACTGTGAATGCAGATATGCATCTGTTGGTCACAGATACCTTTAAAAAAAGGTAGGGGCGTGCATCAGAAAACCAGTCAGTATCTGGTGTGACCACCATTTGCCTCATGCAGCATGGCACATCTCCTTCACATAGAGTTGATCAGTTGATTGTAGCCTGTGGAATGTTGTCCCACTCCTCTTCAATGGCTGTGTGAAGTTGCTGGATATTGGCGGGAACTGGAACACGCTGCCATTCACGTCAATTCAAAGCATGATGAATGGCACGACAATAGGCCTCAGGATCTCATCACGGTGTCTCTGTGCATTCAAATTGCCATCAATAAAATGCAATTGTGTTTGTTGTCCGTAGCTTATGCCTGCCAATAACCCCACCGCCACCACGGGGCATTCTGTTCACAACGTTGACATCAGCAAACCGCTCGCCCACACGACGCCATACACGCTGTCTGCCATCTGCCCAGCACAGTTGAAACCGGGATTAATCCGTGAAGCGCACACTTCTCCAGCGTGCCAGTGGCCATCGAAGGTGAGCATTTGCCCACTGAAGTCGGTTATGACGCCGAACTGCAGTCAGGTCAAGACCCTAGTGAGGACGACGTGCACGCAGATGAGCTTCCCTGAGGCAGTTTCTGACAGTTTGTGCAGAAATTATTTGGTTGTGCAAACCCACAGATTCATCAGCTGTCCGGGTGGCTGGTCTCAGATGCAGGTGAAGAATCCGGATGAGGAGGTCCTGGGCTGACGTGGTTACACGTGGTCTGCGGTTGTGAGGCCGGTTGGACGTACTGCCAAATTCTCTATGGTAGAGAAATTAACATTCAATTCTCTGGCAACAGCTCTGGTGGACAATCTATGCACCTGTGTAATGATCATGCTGTTTAATCAGCTTCTTGATATGCCACAACTGTCAGGTGGATGGATTATCTTGGCAAATGAGAAAAATAGTCACTAACAAGGATGGAAACAAATTTGTGCACAACATTTGAGAGAAATAAGCTTTTTGTGCGTGTGGAACATTTCTGTGATCTTTTCTTTCAGCTCATGAAACATGGGACCAACACTTTACATGTTGTGTTTATATTTTGCTTCAGTGTACAGTAGTTGTATCCTGACCTACACTACATTATACAGACGTGTTGAATACTCGGTAATACTTTATAATAATGTTCTCTAATAAATAATGTATAAACTATTAGTCTGTTCTCCAAACGATTAATTGAAGGACGTTATTAAAAGCGTTATTGTGCTGTCTTTATTACTGTCCATAAGGATGTTTGTTTATTTGTTTGTTTGTTTATCTATCAGTTGTGAATGGGCCTGGTGGACAGCATTCATTACAGAGCAGTAGTGTAGTACCACTAATGAGAATTTCATGAGACCCAGTTTCTATTTCCTGCTTGGACACTAAAAGTGACGGATGCCCTAATCCTTTATAACATCAGACATCGACTAAGCGGCTCCGTTATGCCCAATAAATATAAACACAGCCATAATTCATTACTGTACTTTGCACGCTGTCCTCTAAACTTTATATTTCCCTGTGTAAAACTGGCAAGGCAGTATCACTCATTCTGGTGGTGGGATTTATTTTCTTGAAAAGACATGTACTGATTTAGGACCTGTAACTCTAAATGGGTTTTCTGGCTAGTAGAATTAGGGTATACTACTGTGTCTATAAAATAACTCCTGCAGAGACTGAGGCTGTCCTAATATGGACACTGTATATACAGCTCTAGAACAGGGCACAATTGCCCATATAGTCCTGAATAAATTAGGGACTTTCAACACTCATCATAGCGGTTGTCCTAAACAAAAAGATAATATAGAACTTGATCCTGAAACGTCCCTGGTCCTGCATGTGTCTGCTCAAAGTTCAGCGTGTAGTGGACAGAGCCTTGGGGAATTGATCAGCTCCTTGTTTAATAGTGCGCTTGAGTGGTGTGCCCTCTGAGAGCTCATGTACATGCTGATTCACACACACACACTACACACTACACACACAGACAAACATTTGCGCGTATGCACACACACAGACACAGACACACACAACTGGACACACTACTTCACAGACGCATTTATGCGCACACACACACACACGCACACACACACACACACACACACACACACCTACTGCTGAGTAGTATTGAATAAAACAGTGATTTGGATGTGGGTTATTTGTATATTAGGTACTTTCCTTAAGGCAGCAACTTCCTGTTAGCATTTACTGTGAAAACAATGTAAAGCTGACTGACTGGCTAGAAGTAGCTGGGAATGTCTTTACCATATTCACTCTTTTTCCCCTCTGTTCTGTCTTTCTCTTTTCACACTCCTGCCTCCTGCCTCCTCCCGGTTTCTACCCTCCTGCCTCCTCTCTTCCCTCCTCCTGCCTCCTCTCTTCCCCCTCCCCCCAGAACCATTCTCAGGATGGTAGCGGTCTGTGTGTGTGTGGTGGAGGACAGTGACAACATAGAGACCCAACAACAGCAGCAGCAGCCATGGAGGAGGGGGCCACTCCCGACCCAGAGTTTGTGGATGTGGACCAGGGCATGACGCTGGCCTGTGTGGCCTTCCTCTGCCTTCTCCTGGTGGCCATGATCATCCGCTGTGCCCGGGTCATCATGGACCCCTACAGCGCTATACCCACCTCCACCTGGGAGGAGCAGCACCTGGATGACTAGTGGGAACCAGCTGTGCTGTTACACATATAGGCATGTGTGTGAGGGTGCAGACGCACAGGCATGCAGGGACATGCACATGAACGCAAGCGTGGGTAAACACACACACACACACAGGAAAGGAGAGGAGAAGAGAGGAGAGGAGAGGAGAAGAGAGGAGAGCTTGACCAGAGAGGAGAGGAGAGGAGAAGAGAGGAGAGCTTGACCAGAGAGGAGAGGAGAGGAGAGGAGAGGAGAGGAGAGGAGAGGAGAGGAGAGGAGAGGAGAGGAGAGGAGAGGAGAGGAGAGGAGAGGAGAGGAGAGGAGAGGAGAGGAGAGGAGAGGAGAGGAGAGGAGAGGAGAGTTATGGTCCCAAATAGTAACGCTGCCTGTCAACACATCCATTGTCTGGTATCAGTCAGTACTTGAGAAGTACTGCAGTGGACTGGGTGACAATCAACCATGATCTGGACACGTTACAGTCTGAGTCTACACCTTCACCCTGCAAACTGCTTCCGGTACATACTAGGCAAGACTGGTCATGAAGAGGAATACTTTATTTAGTTTATTAGGACTTTTTTTCTGTTAATTCTTATTGATCTTACAAAAGCATCTCAAGTTTTGTACATTTTATAAGGAACATTTACAATGACTTTGGCTACATAATAGTATTGCTAATGAAACAGGGCCTGTGTTTTTGTGCTTATCGACTAATAAGGCTCAGAGCAACTTTATCCATGTGTCATGTCTGAAAATGTGTGTCAGGCAACAGTATGACAAAGCAGTGGGGAAATAATGTCATCTGTTACAGTCTACACATACACACACAATACACTCCCCACCAAACTGCAGAGCAGGCACTTCGCTTATGGCAATGAACTCTCATCCCCAGCCTTGTCCTCTTCCATTCATAAATCATCCTTATTTGTGGCTGCTGTCTGCCCATTAGATTGAGCACAAAACGGATATGTTGGTCTAGTATTTCTATGTTCTGTTATGTTGACTTATGTCTATAGCCAGTGCATGTATTAATTGTGAAACGATTGTCTGACTTGCATGTTATGAAGTGCCTCAGCTGACACCACAGAATAGCCAAGCTTGGCTGAATTCCAAATCAACCCCTCCCCTCTATTCTATGGATAGGTGTGAGCAATAGGGTGAATATTCCTCCTAGCCTATCAAAAGGCAAGATGAAGCAATGCAATCACCATTATACATGATTTAACCTGTCCGATACTTTCATCGGTGCATAGGGGGGTAGAGGGGTTAGGGACTACGGTCGGTTTGGATTTTAGCAGATTATTGACAAGCATTAACCGGCAAATTAGATGCAGGTGACGATTTGATATAAACCCAGATTGTGCTACATTTAGCCTGTCTATAATAAAGATGATAATGAATTACAAAAACCCTCTTTTGGAGGAGCGAGTTGTCTTTGTGTGAGATTGTAATTATCTGTAAATGAAAACCTAACGGAGTCTAATCTTGCATGATCTCCGACACGTAATTGGGTCATGTGGAAAGCCTGATAAGATTTAGCTCAGTGGTCACCCATGGGTAACTCTCTAAGTTCCCTAAGGGCCATTCTCATCAACCCCTATTTCATATAGAAGACTTAGAAATAGTTGGTGTGCAGCTACCATTTTGAAGTCTGTGTTACAGCTTGAGTCCAACTCACCACACTCTTGGTATGCGTCCCAAATGGCACCCTATTCCCTATATAGTGCACTACTTTTATAAGAGCCCTATGGTCAAGTGTACTAAAAAGAGAATATGGTGCCATTTGGGACGAAGGCTTGATGTAAACTCTTCACAATCTTGAGGTTTCAAGGTTAGGTCCACTGTCTGCAAACAGACCAGCTAATGCGTATTAGCATTATGCTAATCAGGTTACATTAGAATAAAACAAAGTTTGAGGAAATAAATGTTTCTCAGGGAGACAGGCTGTCATGTAGATGGGTCTAACTCCTTTTTATGATGAATATATCTCCCTTTTCTGTCTCTCTCAGTTTCCCCTCCCTCCCTCCCTCTCTCCCTTCCTCTCTCCCTCTGTTTTTCTAACCCTGTTTCTCTCCACAGCAGAATGAGGCCTCCAGCTCTGACACTCACTGTGTGGTAAAGGTCGGAGTTGTTCTCATGTTTCAGGGGCACAAGGACAACATTCATAACATTCAGCAGGTGTGTGTTACTCCATCATCATGTCTGATGCTTACAGTCTGCTGAGGGTATGAATGGACATTTCACACCTTCCTCCTCCTCCTTTGACTCTCCCTTCTCCTCCCCTCCTCTCCTCCCCTCCTCCTCTCCTCCCCTTCTGTAGGTAAGACTGCTAAATATCTAATAAAATGGCTACGTGGACTATCAGCATTGACCCTTTTATCTTATTTTTGCACTGACTCTATGCACACTCACAGGACTCTACACACTTACTCACACACACTCACACTCCAGCACACACACGCACACACACACACACACATAACACTCACATACAATCATCATATAGGCTTACCCCTATACATACAGTATCTACCCCTACCACTCTAGTATACCTGCACATTGTAAATATGACCCTGGAACTGACCCTGTATATAGCCACTGACCCTGGAACTGACCCTGTATATAGCCACTGACCCTGGAACTGTCCCTGTATATAGCTACTGACCCTGGAACTGACCCTGTATATAGCCACTGACCCTGGAACTGACCCTGTATATAGCCACTGACCCTGGAACTGACCCTGTATATAGCCACTGACCCTGGAACTGACCCTGTATATAGCTACTGACCCTGGAACTGACCCTGTATATAGCTACTGACCCTGGAACTGACCCTGTATATAGCTACTGACCCTGGAACTGACCCTGTATATAGCTACTGACCCTGGAACTGACCCTGTATATAGCTACTGACCCTGGAACTGACCCTGTATATAGCCACTGACCCTGGAACTGACCCTGTATATAGCCACTGACCCTGGAACTGACCCTGTATATAGCCACTGACCCTGGAACTGACACTGTATATAGCTACTGACCCTGGAACTGACCCTGTATATAGCTACTGACCCTGGAACTGACCCTGTATATAGCCACTGACCCTGGAACTGACCCTGTATATAGCCACTGACCCTGGAACTGACCCTGTATATAGCCACTGACCCTGGAACTGACCCTGTATATAGCTACTGACCCTGGAACTGACCCTGTATATAGCTACTGACCCTGGAACTGACCCTGTATATAGCCACTGACCCTGGAACTGACCCTGTATATAGCTACTGACCCTGGAACTGACCCTGTATATAGCCACTGACCCTGGAACTGACCCTGTATATAGCTACTGACCCTGGAACTGACCCTGTATATAGCCACTGACCCTGGAACTGACCCTGTATATAGCCACTGACCCTGGAACAGACCCTGTATATAGCTACTGACCCTGGAACTGACCCTGTATATAGCCACTGACCCTGGAACTGACCCTGTATATAGCTACTGACCCTGGAACTGACCCTGTATATAGCCACTGACCCTGGAACTGACCCTGTATATACAGTAGCTTTCTTCCTTACTCATGTGTTTTTGTTCTACTTTACTTTATTTTATAAACTGGGTGGTTTGAGCCCTGAATGCTGATTGGCTGACAGCAGTGGTATATCAGCCCGTATACCACGGGTATGACAAAACAGTTATTTTTACTGCTCTAATTACATTGGTAAACACTTTATTATAACAATGAGGCACCTCAGGGGTTTGTGATATATGGCCAATAGAGCTCGCAAGAAAGGCATTTCACTGTATTTGTGCACGTGACAATATAACTTGAAACTTGACACACACACACACACACACATACAGTCACACCCGCCAGCTGAATGTTAAGCAATGCTTGCCTATCAAATCTCATGAGCCTTCAATCTAGCACACACTATGCGCGATCCCCTTTTATACGAAGGCAAACTAGTGACATTTCACGACACACACACAGACACCATCGCCTTAGGGCTGAATCTCCCTCCTATCTCCCCCATATCTCACACTCGGGTGTGAAATTGCCCTCAAAAACAAAGACAAAATCAAATCCTATCAAATGGCTGGGGGAAGGAGGAGAGATCTGACGTTTGAAATCCCTGTGGTTTTCCAAGCAAGGAGGAATGAGGAATAAGTTTAGCTAATTAAATGGCTCCTAAACAGGAGCGTGTCGGTTCAGCCGCCCAGGGAAATGACTCCACTTGAACCCGCCACTAGGCTTCTGCTACAGTCAGAGAAGAGTTTCCCTGACATTGAAATTGTTTTTATTAGCTTGGCTTGGCTCGGCTTAGGGTTGCAAAATTCTGGGAACCTTCCCAAAATTCCCAGGTTTTCCAGAAATCCATGTTGGAAGATTTCTGCAATCAGGAGAGAAAACCTAGGAATTCTGGGAAAGTTAGTGGAATTTTGCAACCCTAACTCTGCTAGACTGTCTACTACCACTCCACATCCTGAAAAAAAAATACAAGAATAAGGCACTCCTTAGTTAGTCTTTTAGAATGATATTATAAAAGTCTAGGGTTAAACAGTTATAAGAACTAAACATAAGCAAGACCTACAATATACTGTATTTGGTTGTACTTTTAAACAGACAGAGTTCATTTTTTACCCACAATTTCGATCTTGTCTCATCGCTGCAACTCCCCAACAGGTGTGGGAGGCGAAGGTCAAGTCATGCGTCCTCCGAAACATGACCCGCCAAACCGTGCTTCTTAATACTCGCCTGCTTAACCTGGAAGCCAGCCGCATCAATGTGTCAGTAAACACTGTTCAACTGACTACTGCGGTCAGCCTGCAGGAACCCGGCCCACCACAAGGAGTCGCTAGAGCATGATGAGCCAAGTAAAGCCCACCCGGCCTAACCCTCCCCTAACCCGGACGACACTGGGCCAATTGTGAGCCGCCCTATGGGACTCCCGATCACGGCTGGCTGTGATACAGCCCGGGATCGAACCCGGGTCTGTAGTGACGCCACTCGGGAGGCCCAGACAAAGAGCTTTTATATGAACAGCTGCTGTTTTAAAACTTTGTATGGCAATATAATTCATACATAATTTAATGTCACCCTGCCATTTTAAAACAAAAGGTGGCTACTGTAATATCCATCCAAAAGTACAAACAGCCGAAACTAAATGGGTCAAAGTTTCCATTCCAAAGCATGTTCCGGCTGAGTCAGAGTGAATACATTGCCTAATGGTGGTTCATATTTGGCCAGAAGTATTGCTGGGTAACTACTCTTTTCCAGAAGTCTATTCAAGTCAAGAGTGGCCCCAAAACGTTGCCTTCCTTATCCTGTTTCTTTGATTTAACCTCTTAAATGTACCTCTTAAATGTAATGGCAGAAATGTAGATTGATTGGGATTGATAGACATAACAGCTAGAACTTTACAGACGTGTAATAAGGGGTGTCAGGTGCGGTCACGGGACATCTCCAAGTGTCCCCTCAACCTCTCCAAAGTGTCCTAAGTGTGTAAATTAGGTCATTCCACTGCTATTACACATTGAATATGCCTAACAGTTATTAGTCACGATAAAAACACAATTTCTACAATATCAGCCTCTCTCAAACATTGTGGTGGTGTCAGGGGACATCCAGGGGACATCCAGGGGACATCCAGGGGACATCCAGGGGACATCCAAGTGTTCCTTCAACAGCTACAAAGTGTCCGAATGGGGTAAGTCCACTGCAATTACACACTGAATAAGCCTAAAAGATATTGGTCCCACATACAAATGCACAAATGGACACATGCTGCATGCACACAGACACTAGCACAAATATTTGTCACAGACAGACAGACAGACAGACAGACAGACAGACAGACAGACAGACAGACAGACAGACAGACAGACAGACAGACAGACAGACAGACAGACAGACAGACAGACAGACAAACAGACATGAACATGAACACACACACACACACATATTCAGGTCAGCATCAGCATGCTACAGTACTCGGCTAGGTGAACTGAATGAGTGTGAACAGAACGTCTGCTTGCATACTCCCTTAAGATGAAACCACACAGAGAGACAGCGTCATCAACATTTGTGTGGGAGAGTAGAGCGCGTCAATTCACATACACAGGGTAGCATATACCATCTTAATTTTCATGAGAATCCATAATAAACAGTTGTATTTGTTATGTTCGCTATGTAGTCCTTGTGAATTATTGTTGTGTGTTCCTGTTAACTAACTTTATATGTCCTATTTTTTTATTTTTTTATTTCACCTTTATTTAACCAGGTAAGCCAGTTGAGAACAAGTTCTCATTTACAACTGCGACCTGGCCAAGATAAAGCAAAGCAGTGCGATAAAAACAACAACACAGAGTTACATATGGGGTAAAAAACATAAAGTCAAAAAAATACAACAGAAAATATATATACAGTGTGTGCAAATGTAGCAAGTTGTGGAGGTAAGGCAATAAATAGGCTATAGTGCAAAATAATTACAATTAGTATTAACACTGGAATGCTAGATGTGCAAGAGATTATGTGCAAATAGAGATACTGGGGTGCAAAAGAGCAAAATAAATAACAATATAGGGATGAGGTAGTTGGGTGGGCTAATTTCAGATGGGCTGTGTACAGGTGCAGTGATCGGTAAGGTGCTCTGACAACTGATGCTTAAAGTTAGTGAGGGAGATAAGAGTCTCCAGCTTCAGAGATTTTCCTATGGGAGCCAGCATACATGTTTTCAAATAGTATGTATTATTGGCACTGGCAGTTAAACTTATCAACACTAAATAGACACTTTTTAACTATACATATCACAATTCCAGACATAACAATGCAACAGTCTATTTTAACACAACAGTCCATTTAACATAACATCAGTCTATTTTCGGGCACCTTTTACACAGCATTGCTTTGAGTAGACTTGCTTTCTAATAGCCTTGCTTTCTAATTTGACGCGCTATGACGCTGTTGATGCTTCCAGCCCGTCTGTTTTCTCTCAATCACCACCATGCGTTCACGCGCGTAAAAAAAGTAACTTTTCGTTTGATTTGGGCTTTAAAATCGAGGGCTGCATTCCCGCGGGATGCCCACGGTCCCGACAGAGATCATTGCAGCGCGGTCTGCATTTTTCATGCTGTGGGCCGGAGCAGGCAGTCAGACAGACGACTTTTGTTGTTGTCCCGCAGATTATTTGGAAAAGTCGTCTTTCTGTTTGTATGCGTTAGCCTACATATTGTATTAAAAGCACATATGTTTCGCATTATTCACACAGAATTCGCTGCTTCAAATTCAGTAGCCTCTCTCCACTCCTAGCTGGGCGTGCGAGTTCAAGTGCTCCTAGTATGTGTTGTCTCCTTGAAATAGAGGAGGCTGCCTACATCGGCGGAGAATACTTAAATATGAAATTAACTTGGCCGGCAGGGATGTAGCTCAGTTGGTAGAGCATGGCGTTTGCAACGCCAAGGTTGTGGGTTCGATTCCCAAGGGGGGCCAGTATGAAAAAAATATATAAAACAATAATAATGTGTGCACTCCAGTCACTCTTGATAAGAGCGTCTGCTAAATGACAAAAAAACAAAACAATGGTGAGCGAAAATTGACAATTTATTTGTCTCTGCCTGCAAATCGTCCTCCTAAAACGTAGGCTATATACACTGCTCAAAAAAATAAAGGGAACACTAAAATAACACATCCTAGATCTGAATGAATGAAATAATCTTATTAAATACTTTTTTCTATACATAGTTGAATGTGCTGACAACAAAATCACACAAAAATTATCAATGGAAATCAAATGTATCAACCCATGGAGGTCTGGATTTGGAGTCACCCTCAAAATTAAAGTGGAAAACTACACTACAGGCTGATCCAACTTTGATGTAATGTCCTTAAAACAAGTAAAAATGAGGCTCAGTAGTGTGTGTGGCCTCCACGTGCCTGTATGACCTCCCTACAACGCCTGGGCATGCTCCTGATGAGGTGGTGGATGGTCTCCTGAGGGATCTCCTCCCAGACCTGGACTAAAGCATCCACCAACTCCTGGACAGTCTGTGGTGCAACGTGGCGTTGGTGGATGGAGCGAGACATGATGTCCCAGATGTGCTCAATTGGATTCAGGTCTGGGGAACGGGCGGGCCAGTCCATAGCATCAATGCCTTCCTCTTGCAGGAACTGCTGACACACTCCAGCCACATGAGGTCTAGCATTGTCTTGCATTAGGAGGAACCCAGGGCCAACCGCACCAGCATATGGTCTCACAAGGGGTCTGAGGATCTCATCTCGGTACCTAATGGCAGTAAGGCTACCTCTGGCGAGCACATGGAGGGCTGTGCGGACCCCCAAAGTAATGCCACCCCACACCATGACTGACCCACCGCCAAACCGGTCATGCTGGAGGATGTTGCAGGCAGCAGAACATTCTCCACAGCGTCTCCAGACTCTGTCACGTCTGTCACATGTGGTCAGTGTGAACCTGCATGCATCTGTGAAGAGCACAGGGCGCCAGTGGCGAATTTGCCAATCTTGGTGTTCTCTGGCAAATGCCAAACGTCCTGCACGGTGTTGGGCTGTAAGCACAACCCCCACCTGTGGAGGTCGGGCCCTCATGGAGTCTGTTTCTGACCGTTTGAGCAGACACATGCACATTTGTGGCCTGCTGGAGGTCATTTTGCAGGGCTCTGGCAGTGCTCCTCCTGCTCCTCCTTGCACAAAGGTGGAGGTAGCAGTCCTGCTGCTGGGTTGTTACCCTCCTACGGCCTCCTCCACGTCTCCTGATGTACTGGCCTGTCTCCTGGTAGCGCCTCCATGCTCTGGACACTACGCTGACAGATACAGCAAACCTTCTTGCCACAGCTCGCATTGATGTGCCATCCTGGATGAGCTGCACTACCTGAGCCACTTGTGTGGGTTGTAGACTCTGTCTCATGCTACCACTAGAGTGAAAGCACCGCCAGCATTCAAAAGTGACCAAAACATCAGCCAGGAAGCATAGGAACTGAGAAGTGGTCTGTGGTCACCACCTGCAGAACCACTCCTTTATTGGGGGTGTCTTGCTAATTGCCTATAATTTCCACCTGTTGTCTATTCCATTTGCACAACAGCATGTGAAATGTATTGTCAATCAGTGTTGCTTCCTAAGTGGACAGTTTGATTTCACAGAAATGTGATTGACTTGGAGTTACATTGTGTTGTTTAAGTGTTCCCTTTATTTTTTTGAGCAGTGTACTATATGAAAAATGTACCAAGTGTCACTGTCATCCTTCTTGCTGCTTCAAGTTCAGTAGCCATACCTGCGAGATGTTGTCTCAATTAAATAGAGTAGTCTATACTCTATGCATGGGCAGAGAAGCACGGGGCAGTTATCTTTCCAAGGAAATCTACTTCCTAAATATGATTAGGCTATAGTTTTTTTTTACATTGCCTAGAAATAAATATTGATCACCCATATGTCTCTGTCTGAAAATCGTCCCACTCCTAAAAGGTAGGTTATAAAAATAGCTCAAGACAAAGTGAAAGTCTCTCCAACTCTTCTCTCCTCAAACTACATCTAGCATATTGGCGTGGGATGTTCCCCAATGCTGGACGGGGGCCTGCTTTAAAAGACCTTCGCTTAAAACACGAGAAAAAAGCAGCAATAGTACTTTTGTCCATTTTGAGACGCCATAGACAGTTCACACTTCCTCAAAATAACTCAAGAAATCTTTCATTAATTTGTTGACCAATCAACGACGAAGGGGCGCAGACTTCAGCTACCGATTTCGGCTCGCCTCGAGAAAAAATGTTGTGTGCCCGAACAACCGAAAAACTCTTAGCGAAGTCCAAAACGAACATAAACGTCACAAAATGTCATCATAATGTCTTCACAAACTCTTCCGAACTGTTTCGGCTGGGAGGCATGGAGACGCCTATTCCATTGAATGTTTTTTTGTGTCATCTGACTGGTGTTTGGCTGCACATGCAACATGCAACATGCAACATGATTCACCCACCCTCTGTTCTCATTCCACCCTCAGTGTTAAAAGGCTTGAAATAAAATTCCCACCTCTACTTGTTTTGACTCTTTCAACAACATTAAATTATCCTACCTGGTTTTTAATCAGCTAAAGTCTGTCAGACTCACTTGAGAGCTAGAAACCTGCTACATGAAGCTGCTGGAAAACACGTTCTAAATCATGGACAAACTAGGTCTACTGCGCACCACAATACTGTGTTAGCCCTCTGAGCTAAAGCCTAGAGCCACTGGCCATATTAGATGGCTTCTTAGACACTGGCTTCTTAGACTTGCTTTCAATGAGAATGACAGATCTATAACTCAAATTTCTACTTGAATTTGGTCAGGTCGCGCAAAAAGCTACATAGCCAACTGCGTAGTATATTTTGTTTCAAAGCTAATTGAAAGGGGAAGTCTGTTAGACTCACTTGAGAGCTTAGAAACCTGCTACTCGACGCTACACTTTCTAAATCATGGACAAACTGTCTGTCTTTTTGTTTGTTCAATCGTTTTACAACATTGTCAATGCAGGTAAGATGGACTTTCTCTCAAACTCAATTAATGATTTTTTATGTTATGAAATGTCATTTTCCATAACTGTATAATATCACTCCTCTCCCTGGTTCAGGATCACATTCTCTGTGGGCACTTGGAACATATACTCTATAAGCGGAGAGACGCCTTTCCCTGAGTTTACGGTTGTGGTGATGTTGGATGACGTTCAAGTGGCTTACTATGACTCCAACATGAAACACTTTATCTACTGGGTACATAACACCCCTAACAAAATACATGATAACGAAGTTCAGGACGGAGCTTATGTATTTGGAATTATGTACCACCACATGAAAGAGAGATCATTTAACCTAAAGCACCACTTAAACCTCACAGAAGGTGTTCAAGTTCAGCAAAGAATGACTGGCTGTGAGATGTTGGACAATGGTGAACCGGCCATGTTCATGTTTAAGGAGATTTTTAATGCCATTTATACAGATTATGCAGCATATTTCAACATTACACATTTGACATACGATGCTGGGAAACTACTACCAGGATATTATGGGATGAGGCAAGCATATGAAAGAGTACTATTTGAGAATGCTTGGCTTCCCATTTGCATCAGAACACTGAAGACAATCCTGAAGAGAGAGAAGAACTTTGTGATGCGTAAAGTACCTCCCAGACTCAGGTTGATAAAGAAAGAGGTTTCTGGAGGGCTCCAGGTGAGCTGCCTGGCGTTTGGTTTCTACCCCCGCCACATCAACCTGACCCTGCTGAGAGACGGCCAGCCAGTGGCAGAACAGGAGCTGACAGGGGGGGAGGTGCTGCCTAGTGGAGATGGGACCTACCAGCTGAGGAAGAGTCTGGAGGTCAGTACTGAGGAGCTAAAGAAGAGACACAACTACACCTGTACTGCCTCTCACCTCAGTCTGGACAACAAGCTGGATGTCAGTTGGGAGTCTGGGGCAGAGAGAGTACACCTATCCACCCTCTCAGCTCTACTGGTAATGGTTCTGATAGTTATTCTGTTGGGCATTTTCATTTGCGTCAAAAGGAGGTGGAGATGCACTGCCTCCCAGTGTAAACTTGCCAATGTTGATGAAAAAGTGTCAGAGGAAATTAACCTTTCTTCAGATTCTGAGTCCTAATATATTTTTGGGACACTGATGCAACTTTGTCAATTCAGCTCAATTCACAATGAAAATATAACTGCCAGAGCACCTATGAGGGCAGACACAAAATGTGCAAAATATTCTGTTATTGTCAGTCAATCTTCCCTTCCCCTCAACAAAGGACTGTAACGGATCAGTTTGGGTAGACTGTTGACAATAACAAATATCTGCGCATTATTAGTACAGATCTGAATTCATATATTTTATAGGCTGGTTTGGCAACCTGAGCATTAAAAAAGGTAATCTGGTAGTTATTTCTGTAATGTAATTTCTAATCATGACTATTCATTCATTGTACAATGCACTCTATATATGTGCTGTATTAGCTGATAGCCAGTATCTTAACCAGAAGGAGAATCATGTGATCATGTGTATGAGGTCTGTTTATTATTGGAATTACTTTACAGTGTATCTGTTTTGTATTGTATGTAGTGTATGTTCATCCTACCTGCACAATAATACCCTTTATTACAGACAATAAAATGTAGCCTAATCGATTAATGCATCGATTAATTTTAACTACGACATTAATTAAAGCAATGTCAAGTATACCTTAATTTCTCTCAGGAACTTGTTTATCACTGTGGAAGGGAGAGAAATCTGACACTCTATTTCACTCCAGTTTAAGACTGGCATGAGTATTCAACTAAAGTGAATGCTGTATGCATTATAAACAATTAAACAGTTTTATCATAGAATGCCTTTAGTAGAGAATGAATCTGTTCGATTGTAGTCAGTGCCATGAAAAGTCCTTTTCTATTTTACAGTAGCACACCGCTCGTTCTAAATATAATTTGTTTAGTGTTACTTTTCCCCAGTCAAATATTCAGGCCTACATTTCCACTTCAAGGCTGGACCACAACATAAAACATAGCTTTTGAATATAAGATCTAGTTTAATTAACTGTTATTTTGTATTGAACACTGAATGGTATATCAAAAGGCTGCAAAGCCAATGTCTCCATTCCACATTTAGAAATAAGTATCCTTCCATGTTACCTGCTTCCTAATGAAACCAGCTAGGTTCTAACCTAGTTCTCCTGCGCACCACAATACTGTGTTAGCCCTCTGAGCTAAATCCTAGAACCACTGGCGACATTCCTAAACCTGCTGTCTTGCTGCTATTTTACAAATAAAACAAACATCAATATCTTATCTACATTTCATTACTGACATAAAGAGTGTGTACAAAGGCAGTGTTCCAAATAGCACCCTATTCCCTCCATAGTGCACTATGGGCCCTGGTTAAAAGTAGTGCACTATGTAGGGAATAGGGTGCCATTTGGGATGTAGCCATATTTACTGGCTTAAGTCAATTAAGTTCCCCAGGTCTGCACGCTCCAGTGTTTTACCTAAAGGAAGAAAAAAGGCTGAATTGTATTTGTCTTGTAGACTAATGCCTAATAAAGAGAAATATAATTTGTCAATCTGAAATGAGTCAAGAGTTAGTGCTGTCCACCCTTTTCCAAATAAAGTATTGTTCATTGTGAACCTTGCCTGGTTGTCGTTCATCCTTCCTGAAATTGCACTGGGGCACAAAATAACCAACAATGTCCATATCTGACACACACACAGCCACACAGTCACACACACAAGCAGGGACGGACAGACTTGGTGGTCGGGGCCCCCAGATATCATGTGATAGCAAAAAGTGTAGAATTGCAGGAAATTAGCATTGTAAATGTCAATTTTTTAGCCTCATGACAAAATGTGTAGAATAGCATTATAAAACTGTTGATTTTTCTCTCCGAACCATGACAAAATGCGTTGAAATGTAGGAAGTTAGCTAATTCGGCTCCACATGTGACCAGTCTGGACGCTCAAATCAGATTTTTTTGGGCTCTGAAGTGTTTACACATGACCTGCCATTACCATGACAGCCACCCCCAAAATGTTAAGGAACAGTGACAGGAAATGAGCATTGCATCTGTGTGCTACTTCAGAGGCTACATCAGTGTGAATGAATAAATCTGATATGGGTCACATGTAAAACTGCATGTGGACAGTAAAAAAAAAAAGATTGGATGTAGGGGAAAAAACAGAATTGGGTTCTTCAGGTGGAGAATTCAATAAATCCGATTTTGTTATATAAATAATGACTTGCTAAAGTGCTAAAATTCAGCATTTTGACATGTCCCTCCGTCAACAATGTGTCACCTCTAGGAAGATATCAACCCACTTAATCCCAAAATGTTTCCCAATTTTTACCATCATTGTAAAGCCCTAGCTATTTTGTTGCTTTGACAAAATCAAATAGATACTAGAGAACATCTAATGTGATGGACCATATGACTGGACAGATACTAGAGAACATCTAATGTGATGGACCATATGACTGGACAGATACTAGAGAACATCTAATGTGATGGACCATATGACTGGACAGATACTAGAGAACATCTAATGTGATGGACCATATGACTGGACAATTACTAGAGAACATCTAATGTGATGGACCATATGACTGGACAGATACTAGACAACATCTAATGTGATGGACCATATGACTGGACAGATACTAGACAACATCTAATGTGATGGACCATATGACTGGACAGATACTAGAGAACATCTAATGTGATGGACTATATGACTGGACAGATACTAGACAACATCTAATGTGATGGACCATATGACTGGACAGATACTAGACAACATCTAATGTGATGGACCATATGACTGGACAGATACTAGACAACATCTAATGTGATGGACCATATGACTGGACAGATACTATAGAACATCTAATGTGATGGACCATATGACTGGACAGATGCTATAGAACATCTAATGTGATGTACCATATGACTGGACAGATACTAGAGAACATCTAATGTGATGTACCATATGACTGGACAGATACTATAGAACATCTAATGTGATGGACCATATGACTGGACAGATGCTATAGAACATCTAATGTGATGGACCATATGACTGGACAGATACTATAGAACATCTAATGTGATGGACCATATGACTGGACAGATACTAGAGAACATCTAATGTGATGGACCATATGACTGGACAGATACTAGAGAATATCTAATGTGATGGACCATATGACTGGACAGATACTATACTGTAGATCTGTGCAAAAACATTATCAGGCAGTGTGGTTTAATTTCACACTTCTTCAGCAATGTGCAAAATAAAAAGGCCACTATTTATGCATCGCTCAGCTGATTAAACTCTAGTTAAATAATCACCTTTTTATAACGCACATTGTTCAAGAAAAGTGTCAAATTAAATTATACTGCCAGATTATAATGCATTTTACAGTACTTTTGCACAGATTAGAACTACATAAAGATGTCACCCAGTAAGTCAATAGGACGAAACCAAAACACAGACACAGGAGGGTTTAAAAAGTAATTGTTTTTTAAATTTCAGGTCCCAAACCACATAGTTACAACATTATGGAATATAACACTGCATCTTGCAACAATACTTTGGAATGATAAACAAGGCTTCTGCTGCAGTCAGATAATAGTTTCCCTGGCATTGAAATGATTTATATTATCTTGTCTTGGCTCTGCTTAGGGTTGAAACATCCTGGTAACTTTCCCAAAGTTCCCAGGTTTTCCAGTAATCCAGGTTGGAGGTTTACGGAATCAGGAGGGAATACCTAGGAAAACCTGGGAATTCTGTGATAGTTATTGGAATTTTGCAACACTAACTCTGCTAAACTGTGTTTTCTACCACTCCACATCCTGAAATAAAAATATAAGAATAAGGCACTCCTTAGTTAGTCATTCAGAATTCTATTATAAAAGTCTAGAGTTGAACAGTTATAGGAACTAAACATAAGCAACGTGGTCCACATCTTATTTAGCCTCTTATACAAGTTTGTTTGGATTGTAAACTGTGTTCAGAAGGTGTCATTAAAAATTCACATTCCTGCACACACACTCCGAGAGGAGACGGGATGGGAGGATTGTGTTTGTGTGTATGTATGAGGACAGCTGGACAGGTGGAAAACAGAGAGGGGCAGAATTAGCAGGCTAATGCACACATAAACACGCACAAGTGAACCAAGCCGCACACATGCTGCACACTCTAGCACAAATGTGTATCACAGACAGACAGACAGACAGAAAATGAACATGATCACACACACACATTCAGGTCTAAGGATTTCACTGAACGATTTTTGTAATTCATTTAGAGTGTCATATGTCTGGTGTTTGGCTGTGCGCGCAACATGCAACATGACTCACCCTCTATTCCTCATTCCACCCTCAGTTTTCTTTGTTTTGAATTCCCAACTCCACTTGTTTGACTCGTTCAAAAACATTAAAAGACCTTGTTTTGATAAGTGAAAAGAAAAGTCTGTCACTTCACTTGAGAGCTAGAAACCTGCTACACGAGGCTATTGGAAAATAGTGAACACTCAAAATCATGGACAAACTGTCTGTCTTCTTGTTCTTTCTTTCCTTTTACACCAATGTCAACGCAGGTAAGATGGACTATTTACTTTCTATCAAACTCATTTAATGATTTGTTATGTTATAAATGAGCATTGCATCTGTGTGCTACTTCAGAGGCTACATCAGTGTAAATGCGTAAATCTGATTTGGGTCACATGTAAAACTGCGTGTGGACAGTCAGAAAAAAAGATTGGATGTAGGGGAAAAAACATAATTGGGTTCTTCAGGTGGAGAATTCAATAAATCAGATTTTTTTATATAAATAATGGCTAGCTAATGTGCTAAAATTCAGCATTTTGACATGTCCCTCCGTCAACAATGTGTCACTTCTAGGAAGATTTCAACCCACTTAATCCCAAAATGTCTCCCAATTTTTACCATCATTGTAAAGCCCTAGCTATTTTGTTGCTTTGACAAAGTCAAATAGATACTAGAGAACATCTAATGTGATGGACCATATGACTGGACAGATACTATAGAATATCTAATGTGATGGACCATATGACTGTACAGATACTAGAGAACATCTAATGTGATGGACCATGTGACTGTACAGATACTAGAGAACATCTAATGTGATGTACCATATGACTCGACAGATACTATACTGTAGATCTGTGCAAAAACATTATCAGGCAGTGTGGATAAATTTCACACTTCTTCGGCAGTGGTTAATATTTGGCCAGCTGTATTGCTGGGAAACTGATATTTTCCACAAGTCGATTCAAGTCAAGAGTTGCCCCAAAACTTTCCCTTCCTTTTCCTGTTTCATTGATTTAAAGGCAACAGTCAGTCATTTTCTTGGCAAAGTGGTCCACATCTTATTTAGCCTCTTATCCAAGTTTGTTTGGATTGTAAACTGTGTTCAGAAGGTGTCATTAAAAATTCACATTCCTGCACACACACTCCGAGAGGAGACGGGATGGGAGGATTGTGTTTGTGTGTATGTATGAGGACAGCTGGACAGGTGGAAAACAGAGAGGGGCAGAATTAGCAGGCTAATGTCGTGTATCTTGTCGCTGCTGGTGCTCATTGCTGTCAAACAAAGGAGTCCGCTCATACTGAACCTTTGATCATAAGTTTTATTCATATCACAAGCTTTCAGCATGAGTTACAGGTGTCAAGATCACCAGGAGAGCAGTGTCCTCGAATTGTAATGTCTGCTCTAACCTCTTCTTCGTCCAGCATATACTTATAAACAATGCAAAAATATGGGTTGCTCTCTCTGCTGTCCAATCACCTGTCTCCCCTGGGGCGTCACCCTACAAATGGCTACTTCTGAACTAAGATAAACATCCGTTCAGTTCCACATGAAAAACATTAACAAAGACATAATCCTAATACACTACATTCCCCCCTTCGAGACGAACTAAAAGTCTCGAAAACAAACAAAACAGGATTATGACAAGTAACAATTTATCTTATTGAGTATCTTTAACATTAAACCAAAAAACATTCTTCTCTAGAGTGTAAATACCTTTCCATGAAATATGAATAAATGTTTATGAAGTGTGAATACATTACTATGAAATATGAACAAATCTTTATGGAGTGTAAGAGCGAAAAACTGTCCGGCTGTGACACTCTGGCTCCATGGACTTTGATATTTGAGCCAGGGTTGTTCATTTTCATTTGTTTGGGTGTATTTCTATGTTTGGTTATTGTGCTTGATTAGTCATATGACTCCCAATCGGAGGTAACGAGTGTCAGCTGTCGGCTCGTTATCTCTGATTGGGAGCCATATTTATACTGTGTGGTTTCTCCTTGGTTTTGTGGGTTTTTGTTTCCTTGTTCCTGTGTAGTCATTGTCACTATTGGACTTCACATTCGTCGCTTTGGTTTGTTGTTTTTGGTTGCTTTAAGTAATAAAGTCAACATGTTCTTTTCACTCGCTGCGCCTTGGTCTCCTTCACTCCTCGACGAACGTGACAGGAAAACCCACCATAAAAGGACCAAGCAGCGCGTCCAGGAGCAAAGGGTCTGGACATGGATGGAACTGTTGGACGGTAAAGGGTCCTGGACTTGGGAGGAGATCCTGGATGGTATGGATCGCCGACCATGGAACGAGACGGTGGAGAGGCGACGGCGAGAGGAGCAACGGCATCGGCAGGGCCATCGTCGGAAGGACGAGAGGCAACCCCAAAAAGTTTTTGGGGGGGGGCACATGGCTTGGGCGACTGAGCAGCAGGAGGCTGCCACAAGGCAGATTCAGAAGGCTACCAGGTTAAGGGGGCTGACGGAGGCAGAGAAGGGACGGATTCAGGAGGCTACCAGGTTAAGGGGGCGACTGGGAAAGGCAGGGAAGGAAGGTGTAGAGGCACGGCGAGAGGTACTGGGGTGTGTAACCAGTCCGGTCCGGCCCGTTCCTAATCCCGAGGTACAGCCAGTAGTGTGTGTCCCCAGTACGGTACGGCCTGTTCCGGCCCCTCGCACTAAGTGTACGGTGCGCGTCGCCAGCCCAGCCCGGCCTGTTCCTGAGCCTCATACGAAGCCTACGGTGCGCGTCGCCAGCCCAGCCCGGCCTGTTCCGGCCACTCGCACCAGGGATACGGTGCGCGTCGCCAGCCCAGCCCGGCCTGTTCCTACTCCACGCACCAGGGATACGGTGCGCTTCGCCAGCCCGGCCCGGCCTGTTCCGGCCACTCGCACCAGGGATACGGTGCGCGTCGCCAGCCCAGCCCGGCCTGTTCCTGAGCCTCATACGAAGCCTACGGTGCGCGTCGCCAGCCCAGCCCGGCCTGTTCCGGCCACTCGCACCAGGGATACGGTGCGCTTCGCCAGCCCGGCCCGGCCTGTTCCGGCCACTCGCACCAGGGATACGGTGCGCGTCGCCAGCTCAGCCCGGCCTGTTCCTACTCCACGCACCAGGGATACGGTGCGCTTCGCCAGCCCGGCCCGGCCTGTTCCGGCCACTCGCACCAGGGATACGGTGCGCGTCGCCAGCCCAGCCCGGCCTGTTCCTACTCCACGCACCAGGGATACGGTGCGCTTCGCCAGCCCGGCCCGGCCTGTTCCGGCCTCTCGCACCAGAGATACGGTGCGCGTCGCCAGCCCAGCCCGGCCTGTTCCTGCTCTCCGCACTAGGCCTTATGTGCGTCCCCAGGGCCAAGCATGCCCTGTTGCTGCTTCCCGCACTAGCCCTGAGATGCGTGTCCTCAGCCCGGTACCTCCAGTTCCGGCACCACGCATCAGGCCTACGGTGCGTCCCCAGGGCCAAGCATGCCCTGTTGCTTCTCCCCGCACTAGCCCTGAGATGCGTGTCCTCAGCCCGGTACCTCCAGTTCCGGCACCACGCATCAGGCCTACGGTGCGTCCCCAGGGCCAAGCATGCCCTGTTGCTTCTCCCCGCACTAGCCCTGAGATGCGTGTCCTCAGCCCGGTACCTCCAGTTCCGGCACCACGCACCAGGCCTACGGTGCGCCTCAGACGGCCAGAGTCTGCCGTCTGCCCAACGGGGCCTGAACTGTCCGTCTGCCCAACGCCGTCTGAACTGCCCGTCTGCCCAACGGCGCCTGAACTGCCCGTCTGCCCAACGCCGTCTGAACTGTCCGTCTGCCCAACGCCGTCTGAACTGCCCGTCTGTACTGAGCCTGCAAAGCCGCCCGTCTGCCATGAGCCTTCAGAGCCGTCCGCCAGACCGGAGCCGCTAGAGCTCTCCGCCAGACAGGAGCAGCCAGAGCCTTCCGCCAGACAGGATCAGCCAGAGCCTTCCGCCAGACAGGATCAGCCAGAGCCTTCCGCCAGACAGGATCAGCCAGAGCCTTCCGCCAGACAGGATCAGCCAGAGCCTTCCGCCAGACAGGATCAGCCAGAGCCGTCCGCCAGACAGGATCAGCCAGAGCCTTCCGCCAGCCATGAGCAGCCAGATCCGTCAGCCAGCCATGAACAGCCAGATCCGTCAGCCAGCCATGAGCAGCCAGATCCGTCAGCCAGCCATGAGCAGCCAGATCCGTCAGCCAGCCATGAGCCGTCCAGCCAGGATCCGCCAGAGCCGTCCAGCCAGGATCCGCCAGAGCCGTCCAGCCAGGATCCGCCAGAGCCGTCCAGCCCGGATCCGCCAGCCAGCCAGCCAGGATCCGCCATTCAGTCCGGAGCTGCCCCTCAGTCCGGTGCTGCCCCTTAGTCAGGTACTGTCCCTTAGCCCGGTGCTGCCCCTTAGTCCGGTGCTGCCCCTTAGTCAGGTACTGTCCCTTAGCCCGGTGCTGCCCCTTAGTCCGGTGCTGCCCCTTAGCCCGGTGCTGCCCCTTATCCCGGTGCTGCCCCTTATCCCGGTGCTGCCCCTTAGTCTGGTGCTGCCCCTTAGTCCGGTGTTGCCCCTTAGTCCAGGTGGGGTTAGTTGGAGGGTGGTCATTGGGAGGAGGCTACTGGAGCAGGTTGTGACTGTGGTGGGGTGGGGATCACGACCGGGGCCAGAGCCGCCACCGTGGACAGACGCCCACCCAGACCCTCCCCTAGTCCTTATGTTGGTGCACCCGGAGTTCGCACCTTTAGGGGGGGGTACTGTGACACTCTGGCTCCATGGACTTTGATATTTGAGCCAGGGTTGTTCATTTTCATTTGTTTGGGTGTATTTCTATGTTGGGGTGTCTAGGTTGTTGATTTCTATGTTTGGTTATTGTGCTTGATTAGTCATATGACTCCCAATCGGAGGTAACGAGTGTCAGCTGTCGGCTCGTTATCTCTGATTGGGAGCCATATTTATACTGTGTGGTTTCTCCTTGGTTTTGTGGGTTTTTGTTTCCTTGTTCCTGTGTAGTCATTGTCACTATTGGACTTCACATTCGTCGCTTTGGTTTGTTGTTTTTGGTTGCTTTAAGTAATAAAGTCAACATGTTCTTTTCACTCGCTGCGCCTTGGTCTCCTTCACTCCTCGACGAACGTGACACCGGCAGCCATCTTTTCAGATATCCATCCATCAATCAAGACACTAAAATTCTCTCACGGTTCCTCTGCCCCAGGCAACCACCTAGGTACTCCCGATGAATTCATAAATCTTTATCAATGCATTTGAAACTATGATGCAATTAAATACACATGTAAGCCCCTGCAAACAAAATACTATCCAAAAAATGTCCACTCTAAGGCTGGTCAACCCATCGGACCCTATAGTGGACCTCTATCCCTGCCTAGACTCCCTGTCCCTAAGCATTCACGAAATAAACAAAAACATCTAAGTTCCCCATAAGTATCCAATAACATCAAATATCATCTACAAAAATTAATACCTAAGAAAATGACACACATTATGTATTACCCATGCAAATATGTCTATATTTCATTGCAGACACTGGAATGTAGTCCACTACACTTCATCTCCCCCGTAGGCTCCTCTTCCAATGCATTGTTGATGATGGAATGGGAACCTTTCCACCCCTTCCTTGTTCCATCTCCTCCAGTCATTCTCCTTTCATATTGTCCTTGTTTGAGTATTTCAATCTCTACATATTCCCCCAAATGCTTCTGGAAGAAAAGAAAAGACCAAACAGTATCTTTTGCAAAACAAACACTTTCAAATTAAAACATCAATATCAACTAAGAATTTTAAAATGATATATAAATGATGTATGAATCAATATAAATGATAGAATAATGAAATAGGATAATGTGATTCATTCATACACTTCCCCCCCTTTGATTCATAACATCATACTAAAATCACCCTAATATTGAAACAAAAAATTGAAAAATGATCAAATATTCAAAAAGAATATTTATCATCAATACTCCATCCAGTCCCACTTGTCCCTCTTCATCCAGATCAGGAACAGTCAACAACGGCATCTGAGCGTTGTCTCCAGGCATCACAACTCCAACCTATCTCAATATCATAGCTTTCTCAAAGGTCAGTAACAAATTACAAACATCACACACAGTGCTATCAAACCTGCCATTAAAATCTAATCCATCACTGCTCCTACTGGGCCTAACTGATCTTGCAACCAAGACTTCACTGACCATCCAGCTCCTTCAGATCTACCAAACGCATCCCTTATATTCTTCAATGCATCTATAACTATCTGGAATCAAAGTATAGCTAATATTATCAATATGATCTGCCAAAAATGTTACACCATACCATGGAAAAAGTCCCCCCTTCTCTCTTAGACTTATCCTCCAATGATAGGCTTCAAGACTATGACATGTCGCCATGTCCCTTTTCACCCTACTTCCAAACCTAGATTCAGATTTATCTGTGTCCGGTGATACCCCTCTTTTAATGGTAAAAACCTCATATGGAAGCTTCAACGTTGACATGTAACAACATCCTGTCCATACATAGGGTAAGAATATATATGCTTTATCACCACAAACCCTCCAAATATCTCTAAAATTCCCAATAGTCACATTGCCAGGCAAAAGCTGATCTTTCACCATCAAAGTCCTGCTCTTCTTACTAACTGGTACATAAAAAGTTACATTATATTTGTCATCTCTAACCTTATGTTCATGCTTTTCCAAAGTCATCATATAATCATCACAATCTGATATTTCCATGAACATACCCTTTCCATCATATGTTTTATTAGAACAAAAACAAATTTTAGCCCTCACTGCTTTCACCTCCAATGCTTCAGGGTTCGCTGTTACCTGATTTTCCTTACCATCTAACAAATTCACATAGGGTAATTCATTTAACCAAGAACACCTAAACCTAGGCTTAAACAAATGTTTTGACAACGACATAATTTTATCTGTTCTGCAATTCTCAACAGACATGGACCCTCAAGATTCCTCACTGATCTTACAGAATGATCTAGCTGCTGGAACCAAAGATTCCTACCTGCCCATCCATCTTTAATTTTCACAACAGAAGAATCAAACCCATATGCATTTAGTTTCTCTCTTCCCTAACGAGCGGTACTGATCAGATACCTCTCCTTGTCTGTCATTAAAATCAAAGACCTCATCCTGTACCTCCATGATGGTATCCTTCACTATTTCAGATGAATCTATATTGTTCTCTACCACTATCTGCTCTCCTATTTTAACCCTATCCTTACTACCATTGACAGCACTCTCCATCCGTAACATAAACCCCTGAGTCACTCTTGCTACCTGCTTTAATTTCCGAAAAGTTGTTGTTGATGTCTGTGTCATACTTCCTACATTTGCTATTGCCGTCGTACCATTAATCCTTTCCAAAGTTACCATTAAAGTAGTTGATTTAGTTGATGTATTAACACCCTTAACTACTTCTAGTGGGAAAGCTACCGATATCCTATGTGTATTATTTACTGTTGGAGTGGCTACTGTAATATACTTCTCCTGAACTCCTTTGGTGACTGTGGAAGCTTCAACAGATTTCAAATCTTCCATTATAAGCGTCACTTTACGAATTACATAGCCTTTTAACCAATAATTCTTAACCGGAACAAATTTTAATGCTTGCACTAGATAAGTACACATATATTCTCCCTGATCTTTCTCTGTAACATTACGCAAAATAAATGAACAATCACTCATAACCCTCTTCCACTTCATATCGTTGTACAAACTATACCTCCTTTGACTAGGTGCAACAGCTTCTACTTCTGGTCCTGATAACAATACTTATTCTCCATAATTATCTCTCCATGTGGGAGGAACGTCCCCATCCTAACCCTAATAACAGTCTTTTTCCCCCTAAAATTGGTGCTGGAGCTATTGGTTCCCTTATAATCAAATGCGATATATTGATGGCTTTAATAACTATCAATGTTGAAAGAGTTAAATTGCTTCTCACTGTTGTTTTAATATACTGACGTGTTAATGTCCTTATTGTTACTTCATCTAGTTTCCCCAAAGCTTTGAACTCTTTGCTTGTACTTCCATCTATCACCACTAGTGTCAAATGACGTAAATGTAACTTACATTCACTCTCTCTTCCTACTCTAAACCCTCACTTTCAAACTTTTGATTATAAAAAATACACCTACAATTACCTTGATCTTCCTGCTGGGAATTGTAAATATAGATACTCAATCACCCTCAATCTTCTCTTATCATTCAGCAACGCATACTTTCTCAATGCATCTGCTCCTAACAGATCTAAACTCCTACCATATCTATCTTCCCACTAAACTCTAAAATGCCCTTCACCACTGTTCTCTCTCTCTTACTACTAACTAACATTGAAACTTAGCTTACTGTCTTAGAGTTCCTTCAACCCTAGTTCTCCTAACTTTTTTAATCTAATCTTTTCTCCTAACCTTTAAAAACCTTTTTACACTGATTTATTCACAAAATCCTTTACCACAAATTTTTAGAATATGTGATTGGGAAGTCCCCACCTGCTTCTGACTTCTTTACACAATAGATTATCATCCTTCCTATGATATTATCTTTTTAAGTAAATATGATTCCCAAAAACCCTACTTTTTTAAAAATCCTCTACCAGACAGTCGTCTAGTGTACATCTTATTGTACAGTTCAATTTACACAATGCATCTCTTTCCAACAATGCAATAGGTATATGTTCTAATATTAGTATGTCTATTTTAATTTCTCTTTGATTTTTTATAGCAGAGCTCAATTGGTTCCTTAAGAGTAATTAGCTGTTTTACTCCCTCAAATCCTATCCCAATTAGTTAATTTTACATAGTGAGATGTTTAACCTCTTTAGGCTGAACACAGATAAAAGCTTTTCCACTATTCACCTCTCCTAGTCCTTTGTTTTTACTTCAATTGTTAGATATTTTCTCTTCTTCTCTAAATCGGTGCTATCAGCTGACACCCCCCTTCGTATCTTCTAGGCACTCTAGAATCCTTGAAGGGTTCACCTAGAGAACAGGTGATCTTCACTTGCTCCTTTATCTTCCTCAGAAATTTCCTCTGTTGTTTCCTCCTGGCGCCTTGCAGTCACAGGTAAAGTGACCAACCTGTCCACAATTATAACACTCTTCTGAAAGTTGCTGGAAGTGTGGCTGAAATCTTCATCTTCCTTCGAAGCCTTCTCGTCCTCTTCCTCTCCAATTCTGTGTCTGTCCAGAAATTGGCTGTGGATATGAAACAACTGGTACCGCCATTGGTGGCTGGTACAATTGCGGTTGGAACTGTTCTGGTTGAAGCTGTGGCAGTGATTGTTGATTTGGTGCACACTGATTCTGCATAACCAAAGCTTGTTTCTTCTCCTTCTTACTCTCCCCCAGTTGTAGTTGATTGAGTTTTCTGAGAGTTTCTTCGTCCTGTTCTTTCTGGTTGTGTTCCTTTTTCCCGTACAGATCCACTTGATGGGCTATATGATCGGTATAGACGCCTTTTGTCATGCTTCCAAGTCCAACCACCTCTGCCAGTTTGCTCCTTACTGGTGAGGGCAGTCCCATTTGCAGTTTAGCTCTCAAAATTGACTGCTCAATTTGACTCACATCTGGATCATTTCCAGTAATATTTCTCCACACTTGATGAACTCTTGACACATAGGCTCTCGGATTTTCTTGTTGTCCTAGTGGGTCAATCAGAATATTATCAGGATGCACATTTGTTGGAAATGTATCCTTCAATGCTCTCCACAGACGATTCCTACTTGCAGCCAACAATTCAGGATCGTTCACTGCAGTCCCTACATATCTAATGAGTCCAGCTCTCTGAAAGACTTCTTACATATCTGGAATCCCAATGAGATTAGCCAAAAGTCTCTTAACGTCTCCTATGTCTGACTGTGTTCCCACCGTAATTTCTTCCAATTTCGAAATCCAAGGACAGGCCCCATCTTGAAGAATAGGCAGCTTCTCAAGTATATTTGACATATCGGTATTTTGCAACGGCTTATATTCTATGTTTTGACCTCGAATGATAACTGGCATCATTTTACTCGTGGCCTCTTTCCTTGGCCTCAATGCATATTTTCCCTCAACTTCTTTGGATTCTTTTTCCCGCAGTTTCTCCCTCTGTATCTTCAGCGTCTTGAGTTGTTCCTCTAGCTCTTTTACCTCTTCCAAAGTCCTCGCTTTATCCAGGCCTGAAAAGCATCGGTCTATATCTTCTTCTATTTCTTCTGTGCCAGTCCTTGTAGGATAAACTCCTTTTGAATACACAGCACCTTTAGTCTCCTCTTTATCGCTGTCTTCATCTTTGCTTTCATCAGAACTAGAATATCTTGTATCCTTCTTCTTCAAACCTTCCTCACCCCTTCTCTCCGTTCTGGCCAACCTCCGTTTGATCACAGGATCATATCCACCCATGATCTCCTCTGAATCACTCTGATCATCATCGTCCTCATCCAGTTTCATCCTACTTAACCTCATTCCACCCTTAGTTTCCAGACATCTCGTTTTCTTTTTACTTTTGGAGTTTGGATGCATTTTTATGGTCGTTTCTGCTTGTCCTCTCTCTATTGTTCGTTCATCTTCATCTCTGATGCAATAATCACCCTGCTGGAGGATCACTGGAAGCTGAGGATAAACATCCCTAAGCTCTACTTCCTTCTCATAAGGTGGGGGTCTTTTCGCTGAATCTGTATGTGAGAAAGGTATACTGACTTCTGCCCTTAGTTTTTCTGTCGCCTTCTCTTCCTTTAGCATTTTCTCTATACCTTTGTTTCTCTTATCGTTGGTATCTTTCATCAGTTTTTGTCCTTCATCTTCAAACAGCTTAAGAACACCCAGCTCCCTTTGTCTCTTTTCTTTACGTCGTTCCCTTTTTTCCCCTTCTTTTGATCTGCCTTGTAAATTGACAGAAGCACCTTCATGATGTTGATGACGTCAGGGTTAAGAGTCCCTTCCACTGGCCATGGTTGTTCAATGTCAGGCCAACGTTTGTTCCATTTGCCAGATAACCTCGCAATACCCTTAACTAAAGGATTACTATTTTCAACTATATCAACCGGTGTAATGACTTTCATAGCCTTGCTGTCCTTTCTCCCCATTGTAACTACTCTTTTATATTCCTTTATTGTGAATTATTTTATTTTAGACTATATAGCCTATGGCTTCCCCCCTTTAATTATTAATATAAACTAAACAACCCCATTTTTTTTTACATCAATCAATCAAAATATGAATATTTAAAAAATTATATTTAAAATTTTATCAAAAAATATTTTTAATTAAAATAAAAAATCAATTAAAAAACCAATTAAAAATTATGAATAATTAAAACCAATTTTTTATTTCTATATCCTATCTTACCAATGTATCAATTAGTGGCTATCTTACCACAACCCATCCGGAAAGTAAATGCAAGTAGTCACCTTCACAGCAATCCTAAAACCAAAGCCCTCTAACCCTACAATCACTACAATACCCATAAACCCCCTTGCTCTATAATCACCTAATTATCTTAATTTTACAGAATAATGTCAGTACTTGATTTCCAACACAACCCTAATCAAGCCAAGTGATGCACAGAGACTCCAAAATGCAAATTTTATTCAAATGATCAGTCTTTGCCAAGCCTCTGTGAAATTGTCATAACATCAAATATCCTGTAGGGGAAAATTTTGTAAACAGAACCAGCCTCAAAACCTTTTGACTCGATCCTCTGTCACGTGACGTACACGCCAGCCCCTCCTCTCTCTCTCCTCTCGTCCTATCGCCTCTCATATGACAAAAGAGCATAGAAACAGAAAAAGATTTTAGCAGTTTATGCAATCACTGAGTCACTTCAACCATTCAATATTACTCCAGTCACATTCGCTCTAAGAATTAACTCAGGAATAAATATAGATAGCTCAATAACATTTGTATTTTATTTTAATCCGTCATTTTATTTTATTTATTTTAATCAGTCAACATATATCTCTCTCATTTATCAATTCAATAGGTCACAAAAGCAGTTTCATCTTTTCAACTTTTCATCTTTTCTTCATCAAAAGTTTGAGTTCCTCCCTTCTAAGCTCCCCTGAGGTATTGTGCTCCATACGGTCATAAACTAGTTTAATTTAAGAAGACCACGAGTGGGGCTTTTATTTTTTCAACTCGAAGCAATGAGCCCATTCAGTCCTCCATCACAACAAAATTTAAAAATAACAGATTAGGCTAATTAGTGGGTTATGCTCAGGTTAAACAATTTGGCAAATCTATATTTCCATTTTATGTTATAAAATGTAAAATGTCCATAATTGTGTATAATATCACTCCTCTCCCAGGTCCAGGATCACATTCTCTGTGGGCACTTGCAACATACATCACCGGAGAAACGCCTTTCCCTGAGTTTATGGTTGTGGTGATGTTGGATGATGTTCAAGTGGCTTACTATGACTCCAACGATAAACAGACTGTATTCAAAGACAAAACCGAGGATGATGAAGCTCAGGACGCAGCTTTTATATTTGAAGATATATACCAGGGGATGAAACACAGATCAGTTGAACTACAAAATGACAAAATGGCGGACGGAAGACAGGGTGGTGCGGCAGGTGCCGCTTCTCATTCGAATGCTGTAATTTTATCTAAACCATCAGGTGTACGCCGACCCCAGCTAAGTAACTCATGCAAAGAGTTAAAGCGCAATTATGTGTTTTATCTCCAGTACTCTGCCATGATTGTCAGTTATGTAGCTGCTCTACTGATAATCTCAGTGCGTCCTTGCTGGGATGACACAATCAGTCTACTACCGGAGAATATTAACACCAAACACAAACACATTGGTTCACCGTTCCACGGGAGCGGACAGTACACAGCATACCATAATGTTCTGAATAATGGCCAAGTCTACCTCGCTCCTTATTCTACTGAACCGCTTAGGCGCAACAAACACAAGTCCAACATTTATCGGAAACTGTTAAACTACCTGTTCACTACCCTCCTGCTCTCCGGGGATGTGCAACTCAATCCTGGGCCCAACATCACCGAGCCAGCGATACGCACCGGAGTGGAGGGTGGTGGATGGCCTCGTCCACTGATCGTCGCCGCTGTGGAGGTGGGTGAGTGCTATGGTCCTGTGGTTTCTCTCGGCTCACCCGGCTCCGGGATGGATTTTGACTCTTCGGGCATACCGGGGTCGCTGTGTGCGGTCCCTGACTCTGCTTCTGGTGTGCGGGCTGTTTTAATTAGTTTCCAGCATCCAATGCAGGCGGGAGGGATTGTTAATTGCGCTACCGAACTGCCCCTAATCAAAACGAAACAAAACGGCCTAAACCCAGCCGTCAGAAAACACAGAAAATTTAACTTTTTTCAATGTGTCAATCACTCTCGAGTCATCTGGGACCCACGAGCTAAGCCCAAGGGACTACTAGGGGGGCACTTGAACATTCGTAGTGTCATTCCAAAAAGTGATCAAATTCAACATCTACTCACAGACTCCAACCTTGACTTTCTCTGCCTCTCAGAGACATGGCTCCATAGAAACTCTCCATCTGCTGCTTTGATTGTGCCTGGCTACAATGTTTTCAGGAGAGACAGGACTGAAGGAAGAGGAGGGGGTGTGATGATTTATATTAAAGAACATAACCGATGTAAACAAATTGAGTGGTCATGTGATAATGAACTAGAATGTATTGGCCTGAACATTACACTGTCTCCCCAAATGTCTTTTACCCTCATTGGAATGTATAGGCCACCTTCCACCAAAAGTGTGTTTTTTGATCAGTTTAATAACATGCTTAGGGAATGTGATTTTGGGAAAGAGGTCATCTTAATGGGAGATTTTAACATTAATTATGAAGACAAGTGTTGTAGGAAAACCCTCAAACGGATCACTAATACCTTTGACCTTACACAGCTAGTTAAAGGGCCAACTAGGGTGACTTGTTGCTCTAAAACACAGATTGATTTGGTGTTCAGTAATAAACCAGAGAGAGTGACTAAATCATTCAATATGGTTACTGGGCTATCTGATCATAATCTGACACTTATAGCCAGAAAGCTGTCTAAGAGCAGGTTTAACCTCTCTACTGTTAGAAAGCCTGATCAACTAAGAATACCTAAGAGTGAATTAAGCTATTTTGAAAATGCAATTAAGGGAATTAACTGGAATGATCTCTTGTCCTATGCAGACGTGGAAGCTGATAGTCAAGTTTTTCTATCCACAATCCAGACTACATTAAACGGTTTCCTAAAGAAAATCAAATCCAAACCTGGCCAAAAGAGCACTCTTCCTTGGCTAAATGGAGAAATCTGGAAATTGATGAAAGAACGAGATTATTATCTAAAAATAGCCCTAAGATCCAAATTAGAGCATGACAGACGTAGGTTTACCATGTTGAGAAATAAGGTGATGAAAGAAATCAGACAGGCCAAGGCAAACTTTTTTATTAACATAATTGGTGAAGCAAATGGAAATTCTAAACTGATCTGGGAGAATCTAAAAAAGTTAACAGGGAAAGACCATAGTAACACTGCAAAAAGACTAGAAATCATGGTGAATAACAATCTAACACAGGATGCAGTCGAAATAGCAATAGCCTTCAATTCCTACTTTATTGACTCTGTCAGGGTACTGACACAGAACCCCTCCACTGGTTTCTTGGGCTCAGTGCTAGTAAATGATGCTCAACCTGTCTTCATCATAAGGGAGGTTTCTGAGTCAAAGGTAGACAAGGTGATTAGCTCACTAAAGAACTCTAAAGCCAAAGATGTGTTTGGGATGGACTCTACCTTTCTTAAAAACTACAAAGAGTCACTCATTGGCCCCATTACTAAGGTCACCAACACATCTATTGGTCTCGGGGTGTTTCCAAGGGTATGGAAGTCGGCCATAATAACGGCCATCTTTAAATCTGGCGACCCTGCTGACGTGAGTAACTACAGGCCCATTAGTATACTACCTGTGGTGTCAAAGGTTGTTGAAAAGTGTGTAGCAGAACAACTGATTGCCCACCTCAACAACAGCCCCTTCACATTACATTCCATGCAGTTTGGCTTCAGAGCGAAACACTCCACAGAAATGGCCAACTGCTTTTTTCTGGAAAATGTGAAGTCCAAGATGGACAAAGGGGGCGTTGTTGGGGCTGTGTTTCTGGACCTAAGGAAGGCTTTTGATACTGTTAACCATGAGATTCTCATCACAAAATTGTCCAAGTTCAACTTTTCCCCCGATGCCTTGAGATGGATGAAATCATACCTTGAAGGCAGAACTCAGTGTGTCAGAGTGAGCAATGAGCTGTCGCCCACTCTTAGCTATGATGTGGGTGTGCCCCAAGGGTCAATACTGGGGCCCCTCCTGTTCAGCCTGTACATTAATGATCTGCCTTCTGTCTGTACTGGGTCTGAAGTTCAAATGTATGCAGATGATACAGTGATATATGTGCATGCAAAGAGCAAACAACAAGCTGCACAAGAACTCACTACTGTAATGGTCCAGGTTACAAAATGGCTCAGTGACTCGTGTTTGCATCTCAATGTGAAAAAAACTGTTTGCATGTTCTTCACAAAGAGGGCAACAGATGCTACTGAGCCAGAAGTCTATGTGTCAGGGGAGAAGCTCCAGGGGGTATCTGATTTTAAGTACCTTGGCATCATACTTGATTCCAACCTCTCTTTTAAAAAGCATGTGAAAAAGGTAATTCAAATAACCAAATTCAACCTAGCTAATTTCCGATTTATACGAAATTGTTTGACTACAGAGGTAGCAAAACTGTACTTCAAATCTATGATACTCCCCCACTTAACATACTGCTTGACTAGTTGGGCCCAAGCTTGCTGTACAACAGTAAGACCTATTCAGTCTGTCTACAAACAGGCTCTCAAAGTGCTTGATAGGAAGCCCAATAGCCATCATCACTGTCACATCCTCAGAAAGCATGAGCTCCTGAGTTGGGAAAATCTTGTGCAATACACCGATGCATGTCTTGTATTCAAGATCCTAAATGGCTTGGCTCCCCCTCCACTCAGTATTTTTGTTAAACAGAAAACCCAAACATATGGCAGCAGATCCACAAGGTCTGCCATGAGAGGTGACTGTGTAGTTCCCCTAAGGAAAAGCACCTTTAGTAAATCTGCTTTTTCTGTGAGAGCTTCCCATGTCTGGAATACACTGCCATCAGACACACACAACTGCATCACATATCACACTTTCACAAAATGCTTGAAGACATGGCTAAAGGTCAATCAGATTTGTGAACATGGTCCCTAGCTGTGTGTTGCCGCTTTCCATGTCTGTTGTCTGTAACTTGTGAGGTGTGGAAACACTTTGTTGCTTTTATGAATTTTGTTTTGCTGCTTTTTGTTATATGTTGCTCTGTCTGTACGCTACGTCTTGCTTGTCCTATGTTGCTATGTCTGTATGCTATGTCTTGTTCTATGTGTTGTTATTGTCTATATTGTAATTGTTTTTAATAACCTGCCCAGGGACTGCGGTTGAAAATTAGCCGGCTGGCTAAAACCGGCACTTTTACTGAAACGTTGATTAATGTGCACTGTCTCTGTAAAAAATAAATAAACTCAAACTCAAACTAAATCACCACTTTAATCTCACGGAAGGTGTTCAAGTTCAGCAAAGATGGACTGGCTGTGAGATGTTTGACAATGGTGAACCGGCCGTGGCCATATTTAAGAACATTTTCAATGGCATTTATGAAGATTATGGGGTATATTACAACATAACACATTCAACATATAATGCTGATAAACTACTACCAGGATGGGATGGGATGATACACGTATACAAAAGTACACTTTGGGAGAATGTTTACTTTCCCATTTGCATCAAATCACTTAAGAGATTCCTGAAAAGAGACAAACACTTTGTGATGCGTAAAGTGCCTCCCAGACTCAGGTTGATAAAGAAAGGGGTTTCTGGAGGACTCCAGGTGAGCTGCCTGGCGTTTGGTTTCTACCCCCGCCACATCAACCTGACCCTGCTGAGAGACGGCCAGCCAGTGGCAGAACAGGAGCTGGCAGGGGGGGAGGTGCTGCCTAGTGGAGATGGGACCTACCAGCTGAGGAAGAGTCTGGAGGTCAGTACTGAGGAGCTAAAGAAGAGACACAACTACACCTGTACTGCCTCTCACCTCAGTCTGGACAACAAGCTGGATGTCAGTTGGGAGTCTGGGGCAGAGAGAGTAGACCTATCCATCCTCTCAGCTCTACTGGTGATGCTGCTGATTGTTACTCTATTGGGCATTTTCAGTTGTGTCAAAAGGAGGTGGAGATGCACTGCCTCCATGTCTAAACTTGCCAACTTTGATGCAAACGTGCCAGAGGAAATTAACATTTCTTCAGATTCTGAGACCTAATATGTTTTTGGGACACTGATGCAGCTTTGTCAATTCAGCTCAATTCACAATGAAAATATAACTGCCAGAGCACCTATGAGGGCAGACACAAAATGTGCAAAAGATTCTGTTATTGTTGGTCAATCTTCCCTTCCCCTCAACAAAGGACTGTAAATGATCAGTTTGGGGAGACTGTTGACAATAACAAATATCTGCGCATTATTAGTACAGATCTGAATTCATATATTTTATAGGCTGGTTTGGCAACCTGAGCATTAAAAAAGGTAATCTGGTAGTTATTTCTGTAATGTAATTTCTAATCATGACTATTCATTCATTGTACAATGCACTCTATATATGTGCTGTATTAGCTGATAGCCAGTATCTTAACCAGTAGGAGAATCATGTGATCATGTGTATGAGGTCTGTTTATTATTGAAATTACTTTACAGTGTCTCTGTTTTGTATTGTATGTAATGTATGTTCATCCTACCTGCACAATAATACCCTTTATTACGGACAATAAAATGTAGCCTATTCGATCAATGCATTTATTCATTTTAATTAGGACATTCATTAAAGCAATGTCAAGTATACCTTAATTTCTCTCAGGAACTTGTTTATCACTGTGGAAGGGAGAGAAATCGGACACTCTATTTCACTCCAGTTTAAGACTGGCATGAGTATTCAACTAAAATGAATGTTGTATGCATTATAAACAATTAAACAGTTTTATCATAGAATGCCTTTAGTAGAGAATGAATCTGTTCGATTGTAGTCAGTGCCATGAATGTCCTTTTCTATTTTACAGTAGCACACCGCTTGTTCTAAACATTATTTGTTTAGTGTTACTTTTCCCCAGTCAAATATTCAGGCCTACATTTCCACTTCAAGGCTGGACCACAACATAAAACATAGCTTTTGAATATAAGATCTAGTTTAATTAACTGTTATTTTGTATTGAACAGTGAATGGTATATCAAAAGGCTGCAAAGCCAATGTCTCCATTCCACATTTAGAAATAAGTATCCTTCCATGTTACCTGCTTCCTAATGAAACCAGCTAGGTTCAAACCTAGGTCTCCTGCGCACCACGATACTGTGTTAGCCCTTTGAGCTAAATCCTAGAACCACTGGCGATATTCCTAAACCTGCTGTCTTGCTGCTATTTTAAATATAAAACAAACATCAATATCTTATTTACATTTCATTACTGACATAAAGGGCAGTTGTACAAAGCCTATGCTCCAAATGGCACCCTATCCCTACATAGTGCACTACGAGCCCTGGTCAAAAGTAGTGCCCTACATAGATAAAGGGTGCCATTTGGGATGCAGCTATAATCACTGGCTTCAGTCAATTAAGTTCCCCATATCTGCACACTCCAGTGTTTTCCCATTCAAAATCCTAAAGGTAGGAAAAAGAGGGGGTACAAAAATGGTCAGATTAATACTGCCATTGAGAAAATTCAAAACAAATCGAGACTTGACCTCTTTCAGGGACAGTCTCGCAAAAATAAGCTTTCTTGCGTTCTAACTACACGCTATTCAAAGTGCTCTGAACAAATTAAGGGAATCGTTCACACACATTGGCGCATTCTAAGATCCGATGACAGTATTGGTAATGTGTTTTCGGACCCTCCCTTGGTTGTATTCTCGCGGGGCAGAAACCTCAGAGATCAATTGGTAAACTCGGATTTACCACCCATAAATATCCCTGCACAACATCTATTTGCGCCTCTACCGGATGGAAACTACAAGTGTAACGGCTGCGCTCAATGCAATGGCACTTACAAATGTAGATCCTTCAAACACCCCCAAACAGGGAAACAGATCCCAATCAAAGGTGTTATTACGTGCTCCACTAAGGCAGTTATTTATCTTATAACTTGTCCTTGTGGTAAACATTATGTGGGTAAAACAAAGCGCGAATTAAAAGTATGAATCTCGGAGCATCGTAGCACCATTAGGTGCAAAAACTCGACATACCCAGTCGCTGCCCACTTTTTGGAAGCGAACCACTCGATTTCGTCCCTACTTTATATCGGCATCGAACATGTCACCCTCCCTAGGAGAGGGGGTGACCTCGACAACTTATTGTTAAAACGAGAGGCTGCCTGGATCTTTAATTTAAAGATCAGTTTTGATGTTGGCAATTTGCATATACTCCAGAATGTCATGAAGAGTGATCAGATTAATTGCAATTAATTGCAAAGTCCCTCTTTGCCATGAAAATGAACTTAATCCCCCAAAAACATTTCCACTGCATTTCATGTCAGTGATTCTCTCGTTAACACAGGTGAGAGTGTTGACGTGGACAGGGCTGGAGATCACTCTGTCATGCTGATTGAGTTAGAATAACAGACTGGAAGCTTTAAAAGGAGGGTGGTGCTTGAAATCATTGTTCTTCCTCTGTTAACCATGGTTACCTGCAAGGAAACACATGCTGTCATCATTGCTTTGCACAAAAAAGGCTTCACAGGCAAGGATATTGCTGCTAGTAAGATTGCACCTAAATCAACCATTTATCGGATCATCAAGAACTTCAAGGAGAGAGGTTCAATTGTTGTGAAGAAGGCGTCAGGGCGCCCAGGAAAGTCCAGCAAGCGCCAGGACCATCTCCTAAAGTTGATTCAGCTGCGGAATTGGGGCACCACCAGTGCAGAGCTTGCTCAGGAATGGCAGCAGGCAGGTGTGAGTGCATCTGCACGCACAGTGAGGCGAATGTCACGCTCGTCTACGGAGGAGAACCAAGGCGCAGCGTTGAAGGCAAACATCTTCTTTATTTAATAAATGATCACACGATCAAAACAACAAAACGAAACCGTGACGTCCCTGGTTACATACACCAACCAACACGGAACAAGAAACCACAAACACAAAGTGAAAGACAGACAGTTAAATATGGCTCCCAATCAGAGACAACCAGCTGACACTCGTTGCCTCTGATTGGGAGTCACTCAGGCCAACATAGAAATACAAACATAGAATTACACACCCTGGCTCAACATAACAGTGTCCCCAGAGCCAGGGCGTGACAGTACCCCCCCCTAAAGGCGCGGACTCCGACCGCGCCAACTAAATACCACAGGGGAGGGACCGGGTGGGCACTCCGCCTAGGCGGCGGATCCGGCTCCGGGCATGATCCCCACTCCTTCTCTAACCCCCCAAAGTACCCCTGGTCCGATCTGGCCCTGCTGACCAGAGCTGAACTGAACACTGGTGGAGTGGATTGCTCTAGCTCCGGCGTGACGCAGCACCTGACCGGTGCCGGACCCGCCACCGGTGGAACAGACACGGGCCGTGCCGGACTGACGACGCACACCACTGGCTTGGTGTGGGGAGCAGGAGCGGGCCGGACCGGGCTGACGAAGCTCACCACTGACTTGGTGTGGGGAGCAGGAACGGGCCGTGCCGGGCTGACGACGCGCACCACTGACTTGGTGCGGGGAGCAGGAACGGGCCGGACAGGGCTGACGAAACGCACCACAGACTTGGTGCGGGGAGCAGGAATGGGCCGGACTGGGCTGGCGACGCGCACCACAGACTTGGTGCGGAGAGCAGGAACGGGCCGGACAGGGCTGACGAAACGCACCACAGACTTGGTGCGGGGAGCAGGAATGGGCCGGACTGGGCTGGCGACGCGCACCACAGACTTGGTGCGGAGAGCAGGAACGGGCCGGACAGGGCTGACGAAACGCACCACTGACTTGGTGAGGGGAGCAGGAATGGGCCGGGCCGAGCTGGCGATGCGCACCGTAGACTTGGTGCGAGTGGCAGGAACAGGCCGGACCGTACTGGGAACACACACCACTGGCCCTACGTGGGGATCAGGAACAGGCCGGACCGGACTGGCAACACACGCCAGTACCTCTCGTCGTGCCTCTACATCTTCCACCCCCTCTTTGACCAGTGGCCCCCGTAACCCGGCGGCCTCCTCTGCCAATCCGCTGGGCCGCTCTGCCGCGGTCACCTGCTGGCCCGTCGTCCACGGCGTTAGCCTCCCCCTAAAAAAATTATGGGCTTCACTCCTACCCGTGGCCAAGGTCTCCATGTCCCTCGCCAGCCGTTCGCCCTTCTGCCACAATGTCAAGCCCCTCTCCTCCTCATCCGGCTTGACCCAGTCGAGGAGGCGAAGGAGATCTGTTAGAGATCTCCCTGGCGATGGCTCCTGGACACGCTGCTTGGTCACATCTTGGTGGTTTCTTCTGTCACGCTCGTCTACGGAGGAGGACCAAGGCGCAGCGTTGAAGGCAAACATCTTCTTTATTTAATAAATGATCACACGATCAAAACAACAAAACGAAACCGTGACGTCCCTGGTTACATACACCAACCAACACGGAACAAGAAACCACAAACACAAAGTGAAAGACAGACAGTTAAATATGGCTCCCAATCAGAGACAACCAGCTGACACTCGTTGCCTCTGATTGGGAGTCACTCAGGCCAACATAGAAATACAAACATAGAATTACACACCCTGGCTCAACATAACAGTGTCCCCAGAGCCAGGGCGTGACAGCGAAGACTTTTGGAGGATGGCCTGGTGTCAAGAAGGGCAGCAAAGAAGCCACTTCTCTCCAGGAAAAACATCCGGGACAGACTGATATTCTGCAAAAGGTACAGGGATTGGACTGCTGAGGACTGGGGTAAAGTAATTTTCTCTGATGAATCCCCTTTCCGATTGTTTGGGGCATCCGGAAAAAAGCTTGTCCGGAGAAGACAAGGTGAGCGCTACCATCAGTCCTGTGTCATGCCAACAGTAAAGCATCCTGAGACCATTCATGTGTGGGGTTGCTTCTCAGCCAAGGGAGTGGGCTCACTCACATTTTTGCCTAAGAACACAGCCATGAATAAAGAATGGTACCAACACATCCTCCGAGAGCAACTTCTCCCAACCATCCAAGAACAGTTTGGTGACGACCAATGCCTTTTCCAGCATGATGGAGCACCTTGCAATAAGGCAAAAGTGATAACTAAGTGGCTCGGGGAACAAAACATCAACATTTTGGGTCCATGGCCAGGAAACTCCCCAGACCTTAATCCCATTGAGAACTTGTGGTCGATCCTCAAGAGGCGGGTGGACAAACAAAAACCCACAAATTCTGACAAACTCCAAGCATTGATTATGCAAGAATGGGCTGCCATCAGTCAGGATGTGGCCCAGAAGTTAATTGACAGCATGCCAGGGCGGATTGCAGAGGTCTTGAAAAAGAAGGGTCAACACTGCAAATATTGACTTGTTGCATAAACTTAATGTAATTGTCAATAAAAGCCTTTGACACTCATGGAATGCTTGTAATTATACTTCAGTATACCATAGTAACATCTGACAAAAATATATCATAACACTGAAGCAGCGAACTTTGTGAAGACCAATACTTGTGTCATTCTCAAAACTTTTGACCACGACTGTATGTAGCCAAGTTGTATCTATGATCGTATGCTATCCATGTTTTTTGTATGTTCTGAATTTGGTCTGGTCGCCCAAAAAGTCACATATTGCAGCTTTAAAGGGTGAAATTATTTCATTATGCTTTTATTTTGATGACTATTTTTATTCATTTAGCTACTTACTTTTTCTATTGTTGTTGCATTGTCGAAAGGTTAACCTGCAAGTAAGCATTTCATTGCACTGTGTACTCCATGTATATCATGTGTATATGACAAATAAACAAACTTGAACTTAGAAGGGAAGGGGGAGGGCAGCCAGAAAGAGAGGGGAAAAGATGGCCAGCTTTGTGGTTAGATTGTAGGTGAACAAAACATTGAAAATACAGAGGCCCTTAAATTATGTGTCTTCAATTGTTATGTAATCTATAAATCTCACATTAGCTGGTAGAACTGACGAGGTCTTATAACTTCATCCATTCTACAGGTCAATTTGTTTGTCTCATGTCTCTTTATTCTCATATAGCCTATGGGCTATGTAGATTCTTATCTGTCATGTTTGGAGTTATGTTGTGCTGTTATGTGGACACTTGAAATGTTCTTTACAGTTGAGTTGCCCTGGTTGTGTCAGTATACAGTAACTTTAAAGAGCAACTGCCCCTAAAAAACTTCTAATTTAGAAAATGGCCTATGTGGCATCGATATAAGTCAGAAACATTTATTCTACTGTCAAAATTGACTACAAAGTTTAAATAGGATAATTTTGGTCATAAAGTCAGTCTCTACCAAAACTGAGTTTTGTTAGACTTGTGGTCGTGACTGCATCACATTATAAATGAAGGTTAGGTTTGTTTCAATCCTGCCAACTGCTGGCAGCACACAATTCAATTTGGGTTGACTTTGTATATACCAATGGGGCTAGTTAGAGACAATCGGTGTCACGATCGTTAGAGTGAGTGGACCAAGGCGCAGGGTTGCAGGCAAACATATTTATTTAAAGAGAGTAAACACTCGAACAAAACAACAAACGATACGTGCAGTCCTACGGTACAGACCAAAAGGAACAAACCAACTGGAACAAGATCCCCACAACTATTGTGGGAAAACAGCCTCTATAAATATGGCTCCCAATCAGAGACAACCAGCAACAGCTGACACTCGTTGCCTCTGATTGGGAACCACTCAGCCAACACAGAAATACAATACATAGAATATACACACCCTGGCTCAACATATAGAGTCCCCAGAGCCAGGGTGTGACAGTACCCCCCCCTAAAGGCGCGGACTGCGACCGCGCCTAAACATCAACAACCCAGGGGAGGGCTGGGTGGGCATTCCTCCTCGGAGGCGGTTCCGTCCCCCCGTGGCGCCCCTGGTCCGGTCTGGCCCCGCTGACCGGAGCTGGACTGGACATCGTAGAAGCGGATTGCTTCAGCTCCGGTGTGGAGCAGCTGACCGGTACCTGACCAGGCACCGGTGACCCAGGCACGGGTTGTGCCAGACTGACGACGCACACCCCTGGCCTGGTGCGTGGAGCAGGGACGAGCCGGACCGGGCTGACGATGCGCACCCCTGGCTTGGTGCGTGGAGCAGCTACGGGCCGGACCGGGCTGACGATGTGCACCCCTGGCTTGGTGCGTGGAGCCGGAACGGGCCGTACCGGGCTGACGATGTGCACCCCTGGCTTGGTGCGTGGAGCAGGAACGGGCCGGACCGGGCTGACGATGCGCACCCCTGGCTTGGTATTCTGTAATGAATACTCGGACAGAGTGGTAAGATCCAATCGCAGAATAGCGATGCTTTATTAGAGTACAGACAAGGGAATAGCTTAATCGTGGTCGGGCGGGCTGTGGTCAAAATCGGGCCAGGCATAGACAGGCAGAGGTACCAATGGAGCGGGCTTAGTCGTAGTCGAGGGCACAGGCACAGGATCAGAGGACGGTAATCACTGGGGTAGACAAGCAGAGGATTAAGCAATTCGGGGAGTCAAACAACAAGGCACAGGTCGGATACACGGGTAATCAAAAACAACAATATCTCTCTCTCTCGGAACAAAACGCTTAGCAAGTCACAATGGAACAATACCTCGCGCCGACTGAGCTTCTGAGCACACCTTAAATCCTACACTAATTACTGACAGGTGTGCTCAGAACTCAGGTGAACCAGATCGAGTCTGATGACTCCCCCTCTCTGTAGATCGGGGAAGTGTCAGACTCTGTCTAGACCCTGCCAACCCCCGATCCCTTACAATAGTTCAAAATGGCATCAGTTCGGCTACCCGGCGCGCAGGGCAGCTGAATCAGGTGCACCTACCGTTAACAGCCCGAGACTAATACAAAACATAGGAACACAAGACTATATCGTTGGGTATATTACAGAAATGTTTGGCGATCGACTAGGAATGCCTTGGAGATCGAGCAGTAGATCTTACTTGACTGGTTGGTGACCACTGGTCTAGAAAGTTGAGTGAAATTCAATCTTGTGCTTCTCTCTGTGGGCTGATATTTCTGCGCAGCAGTCCCGGGGGAGCTGCGCGGCATTCTCTGGGCTAGGTTTAGAGGGAACATTGATAATGTTTATGAGTTCTGTTTATTATTGGAATGGCTTTACATTGTCTCTATGCTTTGTATTGTATGTAGTGTATGTTCACCCTAGCTGCACAATAATACCTTTATTACAGACAATAAAATGTAACCTAATTGATTCATGTATTGATTCATGTTAACTACAACATTCATTCATGTAATTAAAGCAATGTCAAGTATACGGTAACTTCTCTCAGGAACTTGTTTATCACTGTGGAAGGGAGAAAATCTGACACAATTTCACTCCATTTTAAGACTGTCATGAGTATTAAACTAAGGTGAATGTTGTATGCATTATAAAACAATGAAACGGTTTTTATCATAGTATGAACATGTATTCACTCACTACTGTAAGTCGCTCTGGATGGGAGTGTGTGCTAAGTGACTAAAATGTAAATGTAAATAGAAAGCCTTTATTGGGGAATGAATCTGTTCGATTGTAGTCAGTGCCATGAAAAGTCATTTTTTATTTCACAGTAGCACACCGCTCATTCTAAACTTTATTTGTTGTGTTACTTTTCCCCAGTCAAATATTCAGGCTTACATTTCCACTTCAAGGCCGGAACACAACCTAAAACATATGATTTTGAATATAAGATTTCGTAAAACTGTTATTTTATGATGAACACTGAATGGTATTTCAAAAGGCTGCAAAGCCAATGTCTCCATTCCACATGTTGAAATAAGTATTCTTCCATATTACCTGCTTCCTAATGAAACCAACTAGGTTAGCCCTTTGAGCTAAAGCCTAGGACCACTGGCCATATTAGATTCCCTAAACCTGCTTTGTGCATTTTTTAATGTAAAAGCTATAAACATCTATATCTAACCTACATTTTATTAATGACGTAAAGGGCAGGTGCTCAGAGGATACGTTCCAAATGGCACCCTATTCCCTACATAGTGCACTATGGGCCCTGGTCAAAAGTAGTGTACTATATAGAAAATAGGGTGCCATTTGGGATGTAACCATTATCATTGGCTTTAGTAATTCCCGTGACATACACTTTTTTCCTATCATCTCGCAAATCTCCGTTTTGGGCGAGACTGACTTTATGACCAAATTTATCCTATTTACACTTTGTAGTCAATTCTGACACTAGAATAAATGTTTCTGACTCATATCGATGCCACACAGGCCATTTTCTAAAAGAGAAGTAACTTTTCAGGTGCAGTCGCGCTTTAATAACAGGAAGCATAGAAATAGCAGACATAGAACAGATATACCGCTGTTCAGACTTGCTTTCAACGAGAATTAAATATCTATAACTCATATTTCTAGCTACGTGAATTTGATCAGGTCGCGCAAAAAGCTACGTAGCCAACTGCGTAGTATATTTTGTTTCAAAGCTATTTGAAAGGGGAAGTCTGTTAGACTCACTTGAGAGTTTAGAAACCAGCTACTTGACGCTACACTTTCTAAATCATGGACAAACTGTCTGTCTTTTTATTTCTTCATTCATTTTACACCATTGTTAACGCAGGTAAGATGGACTTAACTTTCTCTCTAACTCATTTAATGATTTATTATGTCATAAAATGTAAAATGTCCATAACTGTGTACAGGGTTGGGGAGTAGCCTACGGGCTATACTGATATCACTTATTATTGATATCTAGGCTACATGGCGCATTGATGATGTGAATCACACTGCTGCTCTCTAATTTATTTGCGCTTTACGGATTGTGAAGGGAAAGGACATATCTAGTCAATTGCACAACTGAATGCATTCAACTGAAATGTATCTTCTGTATTCCGATTTGTGAACAGCCAACCGCACCTCTCTGATTCAGATCTATATATATATATATTTTAACCAAAATGGTTTAATTTAATGAGTTTAAACTGCCTATCAATCATTGTTTTTGCGACCAGGAGTGTATTCAATACGGAAACCGTGTACCGTTTAAGAACCAAACGGAAGCTAACAGAGCAAAACGAGAGTTTTTATTGGACAAATTCTTGAAGGTCTTTCCCGTTTCGTTCCGTTCCACTTTTTGCAACATAATCGATGTACTAATCGATGACTAATCTATGTTAACATTTTATCTTATCAAATGTCCATAATTGTTTATAATATCACTCCTCTCCCAGGTTCAGGATCACATTCTCTGTGGGTACTTGCAACACACATCATCGGAGAGACGCCTTTCCCTGAGTTTACGGTTGTGGTGATGTTGGATGATGTTCAAGTGGCTTACTATGACTCCAATATGAATCACTTTATCTACAGGGGACAACATATCACAGACAAAATCGAGGATGATGAAGCTCAGGACGGCGCTCATGTATTTGGAGATATATACCAGGCCATGAAAAACAGATTATTTAAACTAAAGCACCACTTTAATCTCACGGAATGTGTTCAAGTTCAGCAAAAATTGTCTGGCTGTGAGATGTTGGACAATGGTGAACCGGCCTTTGTCATGTTTAAGGACACTTTCAATGGCATTTTTGCAGATTATGCGGTGTATTATAACATGACACATTTTGCATATGATGCTGGGAAACTACTACTAGGATGGGATGGGATGATGCTAGCATATGAAAGAACACTTTGGGAGAATGCTTGGCTTCCCATTTGCATCAGATCACTGAAGAGATTCCTGAAGAGAGAGAAGAATGTTGTGATGCGTAAAGTGCCTCCCAGACTCAGGTTGATAAAGAAAGAGGTTTCTGGAGGGCTCCAGGTGAGCTGCCTGGCGTTTGGTTTCTACCCCCGCCACATCAACCTGACCCTGCTGAGAGACGGCCAGCCAGTGGCAGAACAGGAGCTGGCAGGGGGGGAGGTGCTGCCTAGTGGAGATGGGACCTACCAGCTGAGGAAGAGTCTGGAGGTCAGTACTGAGGAGCTAAAGAAGAGACACAACTACACCTGTACTGCCTCTCACCTCAGTCTGGACAACAAGCTGGATGTCAGTTGGGAGTCTGGGGCAGAGAGAGTACACCTATCCACCCTCTCAGCTCTACTGGTGATGCTGCTGATTGTTATTCTGTTGGGCATTTTCATTTGCGTCAAAAGGAGGTGGAGATGCATTGCCTCCCAGTCGAAACTTGCCAACGTTGATGAAAAAGTGTCAGAGGAAACTAACCTTTCTTCAGATTCTGAGACCTAATATGTTTTTTGGACACTGATGCAACTTTGTCAATTCAGCTCAATTCACAATGAAAATATGACGGCCAGAGCACCTAATGAGGGCATACACAAAATGTGCAAAATATTTAGTTATTGTCGGTCAATCTTCCCTTCCCTTCAACAAAGGACTGTAAATGATCAGTTTGGGTAGACTGTTGACAATAAAAATATCTGCGCATTATTAGTACAGATCTGAATTCATAAATTGTATATGCTGGTTTGGCAACCTGAGCATTAAAAAAGGTAATCTGGTAGTTATTTCTATTATGTAATCTGTAATTTATAATCATGACTATTCATTAATTGTACAATGCACTCTATATCTGTGCTGTATTAGCTGATAGCCAGTATCTTAACCAGTAGGAGAATCATGTGATCATGTGAATGAGGTCTGTTTATTATTGGAATGACTTTACAGTGTATCTGTTTTGTATTGTATGTAGTGTATGTTCATCCTAGCTGCACAATAATACCTGTATTACAGACAATGAAATGTAGCCTAATCGATTAATGCATTGATTCATTTTAACTAAGACATTAATTAAAGCAATGTCAAGTATACCTTAATTTCTCTCAGGAACTTGTTTATCACTGTGGAAGGGAGAGAAATCTGACACTATATCATTCCAGTTTAAGACTGGCATGAGTATTCAACTAAAGTGAATGTTGTATGCATTATAAACAATTAAACAGTTTTGTCATAGAATGCCTTTAGTAGAGAATGAATCTGTTCGATTGTAGTCAGTGCCATGAAAGTCCTTTTCTATTTTACAGTAGCACACCGCTCATTCTAAACATCATTTGTTTAGTGTTACTTTTCCCCAGTCAAATATTCAGGCCTACATTTCCACTTCAAGGCTGGACCACAACATAAAACATAGCTTTTGAATATAAGATCTAGTTGAATTAACTGTTATTTTGTATTGAACACTGAATGGTATATCAAAAGGCTGCAAAGCCAATGTCTCCATTCCACATTTAGAAATAAGTATCCTTCCATGTTACCTGCTTCCTAATGAAACCAGCTAGGTTCAAACCTAGGTCTCCTGCGCACCACAATACTGTGGTAGCCCTCTGAGCTAAATCCTAGAACCACTGGCGACATTCCTAAACCTGCTGCTATTTTACATATAAAACAAACATCAATATCTTATCTACATTTCATTACTGACATAAAGGGCATGTACAAAGGCGGTGCTCCAAATGGCACCCTATTCCCTCCATAGTGCACTATGGGCCCTGGTTAAAAGTAGTGCACTATGTAGGGAATAGGGTGGCATTTGGGACGTCGCCATATTTACTGGCCTTAGTCAATTAAGTTCCCCAGTTCTGCACGCCCCAGTGTTTTACCTAAAGTAAGAAAAAAGGCTGAATTGTATTTGTCTTGGAGACTAATGCCTCATAAAGGGTAGATATCATTTGTCAATCTGAAATGAGTCAGAGTTAGTGCTGCCTTCCATTTTCCAAATAAAGTATTGTTCATTGTGAACCTTGCCTGGTTGTCGTTCATCCTTCCTGAAATTGCACTGGGGCACAAAATAACCAACAATGTCCATATCTGACACACACACAGCCACACAGTCACACACACAAGCAGGGACGGACAGACTTGGAGGTTGGGGGCCCCCAGAATGCATGTGATAGCAAAAGTGTAGAATTGTAGGAAATTAGCTTTAAAACTGCAACATTTGCTTTTAGTCTCACGACAAAATGTATAGAATAGCATTATAAAATTGCTAACTTTTCTTTCTGCACCATGGCAAAATATGTTGAAATGTAGGAAGTTAGCTGATTCCCCCCCCTTTCACCAATTATTTGGATCTCAAGCCTGATACAATTCGGCTCCACATGTGACCTCAGTCTGGAAGCACAAATCACCTTTTGCACATGTTTGCACATGACCTGCCATTACCATGACAACCACCCCCAAAATGTTAAGGAACAGTGACAGGAAATGAGCATTGCATCTGAGTGCTACTTCAGAGGCTACATCATGAATGCGCAAATCTGATATGGGTCACATGTAAAACTGAGTGTTGACAGTCAGAAATAAAGATTGGATATGGGGGAAATAGCATAATTGGGTTCTTCAGGTGGTTGTGTAAACATAGCCATGGCGAATGCAATAAATCCGATTTTTAAAAATATAAATAACGGCTTGCTAAAGTGCTAAAATTCAGCATTTTGACATATCCCTCCGTCAACCATGTGTCACTTCTAGGAAGATTCCAACCCACTTAGTCCCAAAATGTCTCCTAATTTTTACCATCATTGAAAGACTTAGTTATTTTGTTGCTTTGACAGGTAAAATAGAAACTAGAGAACATCTAATGTGATGGACCATATGACTGGACAGATACTAGAGAAAATCTAATGTGATGGACCATATGACTGGACAGATACTATAGAACATCTAATGTGATGGACCATATGACTGGACAGATACTATAGAACATCTAATGTGATGGACCATATGACTGGACAGATACTAGAGAACATCTAATGTGATGGACCATATGACTGGACAGATGCTATAGAACATCTAATGTGATGGACCATATGACTGGACAGATACTAGAGAACATCTAATGTGATGGACCATATGACTGGACAGATACTATAGAACATCTAATGTGATGGACCATATGACTGGACAGATACTAGAGAATATCTAATGTGATGGACCATATGACTGGACAGATACTATAGAACATCTAATGTGATGGACCATATGACTGGACAGATACTAGAGAATATCTAATGTGATGGACCATATGACTGGACAGATACTATACTGTAGATCTGTGCAAAAACATTATCAGGCAGTGTGGTTTAATTTCACACTTCTTCAGCAATGTGCAAAATAAAAAGGCCACTATTTATGCATCGCTCAGCTGATTAAACTCTAGTTAAATAATCACCTTTTTATAACGCACATTGTTCAAGAAAAGTGTCAAATTAAATTATACTGCCAGATTATAATGCATTTTACAGTACTTTTGCACAGATTAGAACTACATAAAGATGTCACCCAGTAAGTCAATAGGACGAAACCAAAACACAGACACAGGAGGGTTTAAAAAGTAATTGTTTTTTAAATTTCAGGTCCCAAACCACATAGTTACAACATTATGGAATATAACACTGCATCTTGCAACAATACTTTGGAATGATAAACAAGGCTTCTGCTGCAGTCAGATAATAGTTTCCCTGGCATTGAAATGATTTATATTATCTTGTCTTGGCTCTGCTTAGGGTTGAAACATCCTGGTAACTTTCCCAAAGTTCCCAGGTTTTCCAGTAATCCAGGTTGGAGTTTTCCGGAATCAGGAGGGAATACCTAGGAAAACCTGGGAATTCTGTGATAGTTATTACAAGAATAAGGCACTCCTTAGTTAGTCTTTCAGAATTCTATTATAAAAGTCTAGGGTTGAACAGTTATAGGAACTGAACATAAGCAACAACTATGTCTGTTTGTTTGTACTATTAAATAGACAAATAACTTTTATATGAGCAGCTACTGTTTTAAAACGTTGTATGGCAAAATAATTAATACATAATTTAATGTCACCCTGCCATTTTAAAACAAAAGACGGCTACTGTAATATCCATCCAAAAGCACAAACAGCCGAAACTAAATGGGTCAAAGTCTGAGGAAGAGTCTGGAGGTCAGTACTGAGGAGCTAAAGAAGAGACACAACTACACCTGTACTGCCTCTCACCTCAGTCTTGACAACAAGCTGGATGTCAGTTGGGAGTCTGGGGCAGAGAGAGTACACCTATCCACCCTCTCAGCTCTACTGGTGATGCTGCTGATTGTTATTCTGTTGGGCATTTTCATTTGCGTCAAAAGGAGGTGGAGATGCACTGCCTCCCAGTGTAAACTTGCCAATGTTGAGGCAAACGTGTCAGAGGAAATTAACCTTTCTTCAGATTCTGAGACCTAATAAAATGTTAGGACACTTATGCAACTTTGTCAATTCAGCTCAATTTATAATGAAAATATGACTGAGCACCTATGAGGGCAGACACAAAATGTGCAAAATATTCTGTTATTGTCGGTCAATCTTCCCTTCCCCTCAACAAAGGACTGTAAAGGATCAGTTTGGGGAGACTGTTGAGAATAACAAATATCTGGGCATTAGTCCAGATCTGCATTTATATATTGTATACGCTGGTTTGGCATCCTGCTCATTAACAAAGATAATCTTTTAATTATTTCTGTAATCTGTCATTTATAATCATGACTATTCATTAATTTCACAATGCACTTTATATCTGTAGTCAGTGCCATGAACAGTCCTTTAGTGTTACTTTTCCCCAGTCAAATATTCAGGCATATATTTCCACTTCAAGGATCGACCACAACATAGAAAAATATGCGTTTGATTATAAGATCTAGTACAACTGTTATTTTATGATGAACACCGAATGGTATATCAAAAGGCTGCAAAGCCAATGTCTCCAGTCCACATTTTGAAATAAGTATCCTTCCATGTTACCTGCTTCTTAATAAGATCAGATAGGTTCGAACCTAAGTCTCCTGCACACCACATTACTGTGTTAGCCTTCTGAGCTAAAGCCTAGAACCACTGGCAACATTAGATTTCCTAAACCTGCTTGGTGCATTTTTCCATGGAAAAGCCATAAACATAACTTACCTACATTTCATTACCAATGTAAAGGGCAGGTGCTCATAGACTGTGTTCCAAATGGCACCCTATTCCCTACATAGTGCACTACGAGCCCTGGTCAAAAGTAGTGTCCTACAAAGACAAAAGAGTGCCATTTGGGTTGCCGCTATAATCATTGGCTTCAGTCAATTAAGTTCCCCAGGTCTGCACACTCCAGTGTTTTCCCATTCAACATCCTAAAGGTAGAGAAAAGGCAGAATTGTATTTGTCTTGGAGACTAATGCCTCATAAAGAGTAAATGTCATTTGTCAATCTGAAATGAGTCAGAGCTAGTGCTGCTTGAGAGCAAATATTATTATGGCACAAATACTGTATATGCTTTCGAAAACATGCACACACACACACACACACACACACACACACACACACACACACACACAGGGCTGCTCTGTCATATCTCCCCATGCTATATTTAATTAATGAATCAAGTCTTCTTAATTATCTGGCATTTCTAACCAGATCCTGCCTCAGCAGTTCTGTCCTTCTGAGTGTAACGAAACAGTGGATCTTGTATTCTACCAGCCACAACCCAGACTACACCATCGATTAACACTGTTGCAGAAGGCTACAGTGACTAGTGTAGGGAAGGAAACTCCAAACATGGTAGTCTCTAGGGGACACACTGGCACAGTCACACACACAAGCAGGGACTGATGTATGCACACACACACACACACACACACACACACACACACACACACACACACACACACACACACACACACACACACACACACACACACACACACACACACACACACACACACACAGTTTCCAATGAAAGTTTTAATAGTGTCATCTAACTGGTCTATGGCTGCACGCGCAAAATGACTGTGGTTAGACAATCAAGACACCAAGCTAAATCCAATGGCAGTAAACATGTTAAAGTTGCACTGAATAAATAATCTGGGCAGCCCCAGTTTCCAGATTAAGGTGGGTGAAGTCATTTCCAGACTGACACCAGAGTGAAAGCACCCCCTCTTCCTCATTCCATCCTGTTACAAACACACTGGGGCTTGTTGTGCAATTAAACTGAACGTCTTTACTTCAGATCCCCATGTTAGCAACTCATACAAACTTTTGTGACCCTCACACCTCCGAGGGTCCTACTGATCTCCCCAAACAATTCCAAACAAACACAAACAACCAACCACAAACGACCCCAAACAACCATAAACAGGTACCCAAACGAGCCACAAACAACCAAAATCCCCAAACAGATACCTCAAACAGATACCTCAAACAACCAAACTAGCTACAAGCTAAGCCCTGGACCAGAGCTAGTTAATGTGGCCAAAGCTAGACCAGAGTTAATGCGGACCAGAGTTAGCTAGCCACTAGCTACACCCTGGACCAGAACTAGTTAATGCGGACCAGAGTTAGCTAGCCACTAGCTACACCCTGGACCAGAACTAGTTAATGCGGACCAGAGTTAGCTAGCCACTAGCTACACCCTGGACCAGAACTAGTTAATGCGGACCAGCGTTAGCTAGCCACTAGCTACACCCTGGACCAGAACTAGTTAATGCGGACCAGCGTTAGCTAGCCACTAGCTACACCCTGGACAAGAACTAGTTAGTGCGGACCAGAGCTACACCAGAGCTGGTGTGGACCAGAGCTAGCTAGCTACTATCCATACCCTGGACCAGAACTAGTGACAGATTATAGCTCTGGTCCAGGGTGTTAGAACACTGCATGCACACATACTAACTGAGACATAGAAGATACCATCTGAAACGCAAGCGCATGCACTTTGAGGTTCGCAGACCAGGTGGCCTCAGCGCGCATAATCTGCAGCTGGATGCTTTTCGTTGTTTGGGGTTGTTTATGGTTGTTTGGTGTACCTTTTTGTCATTGTTTGGGGTTGTTTGTGGTTGTTTGGAGTTGTTTAGGGATCCTGTTTGGGGTTGTTTGTGGTTGTTTGGCAGCCCTGTTCCACAGTGTATTTATGCAAATAATTCAAATATTTTCTTTATTTGAACAAAAAATACAAATTAAATATATATAATTGAATTCCCACCAAAATCCCTGAACTCCATGCATTATTTGTCCGTGCCAGTAAAATGTTTTATGTGCTACAGATCTTACTTAATTTGATCAAGTTTTTGTCACTGAGAATTTGTCTGCACAACAGGAAGTGCAAACTTGTATTTTAGGTTTAAAAAGGCTTCTAAAGTTTGTAATTCACACTTTAAAATATCAGACTTGACCTGCCCTAACAAAAAATATCAACGCCTATAAAAAAAATGTCATTATTTATAATCCACATAATAATTGACATTTCCTGTTGCTGCAGGATTATTTTCCTGCTGTAGCAAACTGGCTCAAATTAAGATGCAAATCTGTATAATTCAGTCAATACCTGATGGATTTTAAAGAGTAAGTTTGGAGCATCTTCATCCATTGTCCAACTGTTGCATTTATTAGAATTCTTTTTAGAACCTTTTAACAATTTTGATGACTGTCGGTATTGTTTGTGGTTGTTTAAGGTAGTTTGGGGTATCTGTTTGTGGTTGTTTGGGGTACCTGTTTGTGGTTGTTTGGGGTACCTGTATGTAGTTGTTTGGGGTACCTGTATGTGGTTGGTTGGGGTACCTGTATGTAGTTGTTTGGGGTACCTGTATGTGGTTGGTTGGGGTTGTTTGTAATTTTTTGTAGTTGTTTGGGGTACCTGTTTGTGATTGTTTGGGGTACCTGTATGTAGTTGTTTGGGGTACCTGTATGTGGTTGGTTGGGGTTGTTTGTAATTTTTTGCAGTTGTTTGGGATACCTGTTTGAGGATGTTTGTAGTTGTTTGGTGTTGTTTGTAATTTTGTGGGGGGAGGGTTGCTTGGGGTTTGCTTGTAATTGTTTGTGGTTGTTTGGGGGACCTGTTTGTGGTTGTTTGTAATTTTTTTGTGGTTGTTTGGGATACCTGTTTGTGGTTGTTTGTGGTACCTGTTTGTGGTTGTTTGTAGTTGTTTGTGGTTGTTTGGGGTACCTGTATGTGGTTGTTTGGGATACCTGTTTGTGGTTGTTTGTGGTACCTGTTTGTGGTTGTTTGGGGTACCTGTTTGTGGTTGTTTGTGGTACCTGTTTGTGGTTGTTTGTGGTTGTTTGTGGTTGTTTGGGGTACCTGTATGTGGTTGTTTGGGATACCTGTTTGTGGTTGTTTGTGGTACCTGTTTGTGGTTGTTTGGGGTACCTGTTTGTGGTTGTTTGTAGTTGTTTGTGGTTGTTTGGGGTACCTGTATGTGGTTGTTTGGGATACCTGTTTGTGGTTGTTTGTGGTACCTGTTTGTGGTTGTTTGGGGTACCTGTTTGTGGTTGTTTGGGGTACCTGTTTGTGCTTGTTTGTGGTACCTGTTTGTGGTTGTTTGGGGTACCTGTTTGTGGTTGTTTGGGGTACCTGTTTGTGGTTGTTTGTGGTTGTTTGGACTGATTAGTAGGACCTCACATCCTTGCACACACACTGCATGTAATACATTCTTAAAGCAACAGCATTCAATACTCAACTGAGCTAGAACCCCACATTACTGAACACATCCAAAATAACAGTCACATTCATAAAAAATGTGTATAATAGTTTCCCCTTCGTTATCACAGAAAAGTCATGTGTCCTCTAAGTTCATGAATTTAGGCAACAAGTTATTACAAGGGTATATTTTGTGCAAGATTTTAAAGTGATTTAAAAAATATATATTTGATATACAAAATTCGTGAGGGAGCAACCAAGCTTTCTTCCATTCAATGTCAGTTACATGTGCGTTCCAGAAGAATGTTCTTAGAGTAAAAAGAATAATTACAAAATCCCTTTAGAATGTATTATTACATTTCTTATCCAGCAGGGGGAATCCTTCTAACAAAAGTTGTGCATCTACAGTATCTTGACATGCTCTCCAAAACACAAATGAGATTTCATTAATTGAGTAAGTCCTGAAGGAATTGCTTTGCATATAGAATACAGTTCTTTATAATGTATTGGGAAGTTATATGTTTCTAATAACTTTCTATAAAAGAGTATATTCCCTTCTTTATCAAATAAATTAAGCACCGATATAATATTTATATCAAACCGCTTAGGGAAGAATAAAGACTCGTTTTTAACAACATTATCTTTGTTGTTCCACAGAAGTGTTTTGTGTGGGGAGAAGTTGTGGTCATAACATAGTTTCCAGGCTAAAAGGGCTTGTTCGGGAAATTTGGACAGTTTGTTGGGTAATTTTGCTGGAGAATAGTTGCAATTCCACAAAAAAATTGAAGACCACCCAATTTCTTACAAATATGACAAGGAATAAAGTACCATATGGTTTAGTTTAAAGGTATTGTTGATATCAATGAAATCCAGTACTTCAAGCCCACCACCAGCTCTTTAGTTTGAAATTACAGATTTCTTAAGTTTGTGTTGTTTATTTTTCCATATAAAGTCCAGGAAAGTTTTGTTGATATCCTTGCTGGTTGGATCAGCTACAAATAGGGATAGAGCAGGGTAGACGACGTTACAGACCCTCTGATTTGGACAATAAAACCCTTCCAATAATAGAGAGGTCACACTGGAGCCAGTTATTAAAGATGGATTTAGTTTTCTTTAATCTCTAAGAGAAATTGAGATGTTGACAGACAATATAGTTTTTCGCCATATGCACCCGTAAATATTTCACATTACATTTTCACTGGAATATTCTCAATAGATTGGTAATTTGAGTTACAGAGGGACAATATTTCACATTTATTTAAGTTAAGTTCCAGACCAGAAGCTGAAGAGAATGATTTGATAATATTAAGTGCAATAGTAACTTGATCCTTGTCTTTTGGAAACAGAGTTGTATCATCAGCTAACTTTAATATTTGTATTTATTTTCCAAATATTGAAATACCTTTTAATAAGTGGTGTAAAGTACTTAAGTAAAAATACTTGAAAGTACTACTTAAGTAGTTTTTGGGGGTGTCTGTACTTTACTTCACTAACCACAATACCTGTGTTCTCCCTCCGTGGCTTTAGCAACAAAATCGAAATGCGTGCCACCATGTGGGCAAAACAGGATGTTGGCTTAGATTGTTAACATGTAAACTATATTTTGTATCCAATGTTTATTGAAAACAAAGACATTCGCACAATGACCACTTGTTATTTCAAATACAGCGTTACAGTTGTTGGTTAGCTAGCTAGCGAATTGTAGCCTTATTTGCATTGACATGAAATCAGTCAAAACACCTCAAAACAAGACATGGTATCAATAACATGATGAAACATGCTGAAATAAGCCACTTGGCAGTGTCATTCTTGCTAGCAATCTGGCCATCCAGAATCACAACAGGCTGATTTATGCCCCATGGAAGCGCGCACATCGTTTTCGTGACGTTGTCAGCCAACCCATCTATGTAGCTAGATGCTAAATAATTGTATTGTAAACACACACACACAATCTATTCACTTACTCCTACAAATACAACAGTCTCTGTGTTTGCTGAGCTGCATCTTCAATTCCGTATGTCCATCTTCTATGAATTGGAGAAAAAAACTAACAGCTATGCAGCTTTGTTTTTTCAACAGATAACTTCACATTAGCTAGCTAATTGAGCTGACGTTACCAAAAGTAGCTAACGTCATGTTAGCCTTAAGTTAGCTAGCTATCTTAATTAGTCATTTTTAGCATATTTGGACAGTACTTGATTAGACAGTAATTGGTTAGTTAGTGATACTTTGTCGGGTGGTGAAAGGAGTTCCAGCTGTTGGATTCAGTGTCCAGATAGCTAATCAATAATTGTACTGTCAAAACCCTGCTCATAAAATTTGCTAGCTTGCTAATGAAGCAGCACTGCTAGCTAGACTGGGTAGTCCCTCACGTTAGTTAGTTAGCTTAACGTTATCTGTCAGTGCAGCTTTTGAGTCAACATGTTGAAATTTAAGTTACTCGAATCTGGCTTACTGTGAGGTCAATAACTCTGAATAACATCATCATGGGCTAACAAAATGTGCTATAGTAGGAGTGTAACGGTGTAATAAAATTGTTACATTCCTGCATAAAATGGGTATTTTGCCACCTCCTGGTAGATTAGTGTGTTTACATTGTCTAATACACTCAGTAATAAAGGTATGGGATTCTGGGTAATCCAGAGCAGATTTATGGAGAATTGCTGTGGGTGAGTTGAACATTGTATAAAGTTGACATCAGATCATAAAACCCACATGGAAAACTGAGGTTGCTGGCCAGTTCTTCATCTGGATGAGGAGTATTCTCAACTGCATCAGTTAAATCATCTGGTAAATCTCGTTCATCGCTTTCAGCGGATTGCATGAGCCAGTTCACTGTCCATGTATCACAGTCCTCTTCTTCACAGGAATCTCCTCCTCTCTGTAACGTTCCTTCTACTGGACAGGGGAATTGACAATGAAGCCATCTGTGAGATACCAGGTACACTTCCACAGATGGCTTCATAAGAAACAACTTCTCATTTAGAAAATGGCCTATGTGGCATCGATATAAGTCAGAAACATTTATTGTACTGTCAAAATTGACTACAAAGTTTAAATAGGATCATTTTGGTCATAAAGTCAGTCTCGACCAAAACTGAGTTTTGTTAGACTTGTGGTCGTGACTGCATCACAACATAAATATAGGTTGGGTTTGTTTCAATCCTGCACACGGCTGGCAGCACACAGGTCAATTTGGGTTGACTTTGAATATCCCTATGGGCTAGTTAGGGACCATCGGTAAATTTCACAATGTACATGGGACAATATGTTAAAATTCCAATAGCTTCACATTTCAATGACTTCAAAACCTCAAACCAACTATAAATTGTAGAAATGCATATACAAATATTGAAAGCATTTAATGAGAAAACTAAAAGGTATGCAACATGAAAATATTGTCTTATTTACTTTGTGTAATTTATTGACGGTCCCTAACTAGCCCTGGAGATAGGCTATCCAAAGTCAGGTCGCACACTAGCCGGCTGAAGCTAATTGGCAAAATAATTTGGCTAACTCTTCCCACATCAAACCACACCCTGAAACCAACTCACGGTTGAATTCAGTCATGGCCGCTAGCATTTCTTCATTAACCAAATCTAAAACGAGGCCAAATCAGGAAGTGCAGTCATCCTTTAAAACAAACTAATGACATGTTGCACCTCTACCTTGCTACCTTTCAGATGAGCCGAGGAGGAGGACAGATGAGAACAGCAGGCCAGTAGAGCACTTAGAACAGCAGCAGCCAGGGGCAAATGGTAGGGAAGAGGATGATTTAGGTGACCCAGACACAGGCCCAAAACAAGTTAAACTACCCCAGTATCCCCTTGACCGTTTTGGATTGCAAAACTAAAGAGACACACCAGACAAGATAAACAGACAGCAACAGAAGAATAGGATATGATGGAGAGAGACACCAGAAGAACAGAACAGGCAATAACAGAAGAGGAAAGACAATGGAGACAGTAACAAACAAGAACCTGAGACAGACAAGACACAAACAGCAACAGACAAGACACAGAGAAAGTGACAGAAGATGGCAGATGGAGAGAGAACAGAGGTGGGATGAGCACAGACTAGACTGTGTCACTTCAAGCTCCTCTATAGATTCTAATTAGTTTGATTTATTTGCACAAATTATAACAGGTGAAATACAGACAGTGAAAAAGTAAAACATGGTTTACAAATAATTTGCAGGTGAGGTGAAAAGGCCTGTGAAATTAATATTTAAACAATTGTTTATAACCAGGACAGGACGAGAGAGGAGAGAGAACAAGAGACAGCAACATATACAATACTAAGAGACAGCAACAGAAGAGGGCAGACAAGAGAGACAGCAAGAGAAGAGGGCAGACAAGAGAGACAGCAAGAGAAGAGGGCAGACAAGAGAGACAGCAAGAGAAGAGGGCAGACAAGAGAGACAGCAAGAGAAGAGGGCAGACAATAGAGACAGCAAGAGAAGAGGGCAGACAATAGAGACAGCAAGAGAAGAGGGCAGACAAGAGAGACAGCAAGAGAAGAGGGCAGACAAGAGAGACAGCAAGAGAAGAGGGCAGACAAGAGAGACAGCAAGAGAAGAGGGCAGACAAGAGAGACAGAACAGAAGAGGGCAGACAAGAGAGACAGCAACAGAAGAGGGCAGACAAGAGAGACAGCAAGAGAAGAGGGCAGACGAGAGAGACAGCAAGAGAAGAGGGCAGACAAGAGAGACAGCAACAGAAGAGGGCAGACAAGAGAGACAGCAAGAGAAGAGGGCAGACAAGAGAGACAGCAAGAGAAGAGGGCAGACAAGAGAGACAGCAACAGAAGAGGGCAGACAAGAGAGACAGCAACAGAAGAGGGCAGACAAGAGAGACAGCAACAGAAGAGGGCACACAAGAGAGACAGCAACAGAAGAGGGCAGACAAGAGAGACAGCAAGAGAAGAGGGCAGACAAGAGAGACAGCAAGAGAAGAGGGCAGACAATAGAGACATCAACAGAAGAGGGCAGACAAGAGAGACAGCAAGAGAAGAGGGCAGACGAGAGACAGCAAGAGAAGAGGGCAGACAAGAGAGACAGCAACAGACGACACAGAGAAAGCACTGAAGAGAGGCATTGGAATGGTGAGCTCACGGAGAGAGAGAGAGAGAGAGAGAGAGAGAGAGAGAGAGAGAGAGAGAGAGAGAGAGAGAGAGAGAGAGAGAGAGAGAGAGAGAGAGAGAGAGAGAGAGAGAGAGAGAGAGAGAGAGAGAGAGAGAGAGAGAGAGAGAGAGAGAGAGAGAGAGAGAGAGAGAGAGAGAGAGAGAGAGAGAGAGAGAGAGAGAGAGAGAGAGAGAGAGAGAGAGAGAGAGAGAGAGAGAGAGAGAGAGAGAGAGAGAGATAATCAGTTTGGCTCATTGGACAGGTCAGAGTCTATGTTTGAAGTTGTTGAGTGGTTTTTGGCAATACACTGTAGATGTATGTGTTCCAGAGTAGAGAGTGTTCCAGAGTAGAGTAGAGAGTGTTCCAGAGTAGAGAGTAGAGAGTGTTCCAGAGTAGAGAGTGTTCCAGAGTAGAGAGTGTTCCAGAGTAGAGAGTAGAGAGTGTTCCAGAGTAGAGAGTGTTCCAGAGTAGAGAGTGTTCCAGAGTAGAGAGTAGAGAGTGTTCCAGAGTAGAGAGTGTTCCAGAGTAGAGAGTGTTCCAGAGTAGAGAGTAGAGAGTGTTCCAGAGTAGAGAGTGTTCCAGAGTAGAGAGTGTTCCAGAGTAGAGAGTAGAGAGTGTTCCAGAGTAGAGAGTGTTCCAGAGTAGAGAGTGTTCCAGAGTACAGAGTGTTCCAGAGTAGAGAGTAGAGAGTGTTCCAGAGTAGAGAGTGTTCCAGAGTAGAGAGTGTTCCAGAGTAGAGAGTAGAGAGTGTTCCAGAGTAGAGAGTGTTCCAGAGTAGAGAGTGTTCCAGAGTAGAGAGTAGAGAGTGTTCCAGAGTAGAGAGTGTTCCAGAGTACAGAGTGTTCCAGAGTAGAGAGTAGAGAGTGTTCCAGAGTAGAGAGTGTTCCAGAGTAGAGAGTGTTCCAGAGTAGAGAGTAGAGAGTGTTCCAGAGTAGAGAGTGTTCCAGAGTAGAGAGTGTTCCAGAGTAGAGAGACCCACAGTAGCAACTGGAATTGAGTACTGGCAGTGTCTGCTGTGGCTGGTGGGAAGGTGCAAGTTACCTGAAAAATATCTAATCTCTCAATGTTCTAATCTCCCAATGTCCATCTTAAAGTGCACCAAATTCATGCATTTAGCTGTTGAAATTCCCGGACCCCTACTGGCTTTGGGCTAAGCCCCCAATTTCTTCAAATTCTAAAAATGGCCCTCATGTGAGCTGCACTTTGAGCTCCTGCACAGCATCCCGGCAGTCCTAAATCCATGTCCATGGTGCATATTTTTTCAGAAGTCAACAAAGAGGAGAGGTCGACGAAGAGGAGAGGTCAACGAAGAGGAGAGGTCGTCTCCACGTAGTTTGGGAGGAACCCTATGTAGTATGTTGCCATGCCGAGGCTTGAGGCTCAGGTAAGGTAACAATGGCATCCACATGAGATAGGTTGGGGTCATGCCCTGGCTGGAGAGCCTTTAGCCAAAGAAGTTGATGTCTGACACCTTGAACATACACTTTTCAGTGTTGAGTGTGGCCCCATTTTCAGAGAGTTGACAAAACACCTGCTGCAAACACTAATCGTGCTCTACCTGTGATGCCCCGTGCACCACAATGTCATCCAGATAGATTGATACTCCAGGGATGCCTACCAGGAGAAGTGTCATAATCTTCTGGAAACAGCTGGGGGCAGAGGTGAGTCCAAATGGCATGCGTTTGTACTTGAACAGCCCATGTGCGTTATATGAACTCAGTGAGATCTCGACTGTGGAGGTATCCCTGCCTCAGGTCTCGGTGGACTCATAGAAATGAGTTGTGAGCTCCTCAGCGGTTGGTAGCGGGTACTTGTCGGGATAATTGCTTTGTTAATGGCCCTGAGGTCCATGCAGATCTGCTGAAAGCATTGCACATGCAACCTTCTTCAGACTGTCAAATTTCACTGGCAGACTCTCCCAACAGTGGATAATGGAGGCCCCCTGATCTCTCTCAGTCCCTTCCAGTTCTTTGCGCAGCTATGTGAATTTTGATGACCAAAGGGAGGATGCCTTTAGCTCGATCAGCTGCATTTCAAAGTCCTCGATTCCCATCCACTGAAACACAGACAGATCCAAGTTGCTCTCCTCAAAGTTGTCTGGCTTGATCAAAAAAGAAAACATTGGGCCATGTTGCTTGAACTCTTGAAATATGACAGAGAACTCAGACTTCAGCTCCCCCATGTACACACCGATAACGTCAGTACTGACAGTGTGTCGCGTTGACAGCCCTTTGAGTTGCTTGAAGTAGCGGAACGTTCCCCTTTGAAAATCCCTCGAGTAGACTTCTAGCATGGCAACGAATGCCTTCCATGCATCGTACAGATCCAGCACTGTTTGGCCTGCACCCTGCAGGCGCAGGTTGAGCTCATTGAGATGACCTGTTATGTCAGTGAGAAACATCATTTTTACAAGCCAATCCTCGTCCTCAAGCTCTGGGTAGTTTTGGCCCTTTTCAGCCAGAAAGGCTTTAAGCCTCCACGAACCATTCCAGAACCTTCCCTCCACTTAACCACCTGACACTGCAGTGAAGAGGCAAGTCTTTGTGGATTTGTTCCATCTCTTCCAGCAGTGACCAAAAGTGTCTGTGTCAAAGATGAGCGATTTAAATTCACAATTTTAACTACAGTAGCCATCACAGTACCTAAATCGGAATTTGAAATCTTGGAACACAGATTCTCTTGGTGAATGATAGTGAAATTTAACCATGGGGTGGCCAATCTTATCTTCAATCAACTTTGCGAATCCTTTATGTTTCTCCACCATAGCGGGGGCACCGTCAGTTGTAATAGCGAATATGTTTATAATATCGACACCTCTCTCCTCAAAATGATCAGTGAATGGTTTTGCTACATCTTCCCCTTTAGTAGTACCATGCGTGGGTTTTAGACAAAGCAGCTCCTCATTTTCAGTTGAAGTCGGAAGTTTACATACACTCAATTAGTATTTGGTAGCATTGCCTTTAAATTGTTTAACTTGGGTCAAACATTTCGGGTAGCCTTCCACAAACTTCCCACAATAAGTTGGGTGAATTTTGGGCCATTCCTCCTGACAGAGCTGGTGTAACTGAGTCAGGTTTGTAGGCCTCCTTGCTCGCACACACTTTTTCAGTTCTGCCCACAAATGTTCTATAGGAATGAGGTCAGGGCTTTGTGATGGCTACTCCAATACCTTGACTTTGTTGTCCTTAAGCCATTTTGCCACAACTTTGGAAGTATGCTTGGGGTCATTGTCCATTTGGAAGACCCATTTGCGACCAAGCTTTAACTTCCTGACTGATGTCTTGAGATGTTGCTTCAATATATCCACATCATTTTCCTTCCTCATGATGCCATCTATTTTGTGAAATGCACCAGTCCCTCCTGCAGCAAAGCACCCCCACAGCATGATGCTGCCACCCCCGTGCTTCACGGTTGGGATGGTGTTCTTCGGCTTGCAAGACCCCCTTTTTCCTCCAAACATAACGATGGTCATTATGGCCAAACAGTTCCATTTTTGTTTCATCAGACCAGAGGACATTTCTCCAAAAAGTACGATCTTTGTCCCCATGTGCAGTTGCAAACCGTAGTTTGGCTTTTTTATGGCGGTTTTGGAGCAGTGGCTTCTTCCTTGCTGAGCGGCCTTTCAGGTTATATCGATATAGGACTCGTTTTACTGTGGATATAGATACTTTTGTACCTGTTTCCTCCAGCATCTTCACAAGGTCCTTTGCTGTTGTTCTGGGATTGATTTGCACTTTTCGAACCAAAGTACGTTCATCTCTAGGAGACAGAATGCGTCTCCTTCCTGAGCGGTATGACGGCTGCGTGGTCCCATGGTGTTTATACTTGCGTACTATTGTTTGTACAGATGAACGTGGTACCTTCAGGCGTTTGGAAATTGCTCCCAAGGATGAACCAGACGTGTGGAGGTCTACAATTCTTTTTTCTGAGGTCTTGACTGATTTCTTTTGATTTTCCCAAGTTGTCAAGCAAAGAGGCACTGAGTTTGAAGGTAGGCCTTGAAATACATCCACAAGTACACCTCCAATTGACTCAAATGATGTCAATTAGCCTACCAGATGCTTCTAAAGCCATAACATGATTTTCTGGAATTTTCCAAGCTGTTTAAAGGCACAGTCAACTTAGTGTATGTAAACTTCTGAACCACTGGAATTGTGATACAGTGAATTATAAGTGAAATAATCTGTCTGTAAACAATTGTTGGAAAAATTAAGTGTGTCATGCACAAAGTAGATGTCCTAACCGACTTGCCAAAACTATAGTTTGTTAACAAGAAATTTGTGGAGTGGTTGAAAAACGAGTTTTAATGACTCCAACCTAAGTGTATGTAAACTTCCGACTTCAACTGTACCTGCTCTGAGTCACAGTATCTTGCAACAACTGCCAGACGTGGAATGTCATTCACATCCACACCCTCATCAAGAGCCACACTAAAGGGGTGGTGGGGTTGGAAAGTAATAAAGGGAAATACACTGCTCAAAAAAATAAAGGGAACACTAAAATAACACATCCAAGATCTGAATGAATGAAATAATCTTATTAAATACTTTTTTATTTACATAGTTGAATGTGCTGACAACAAAATCACACAAAAATTATCAATGGAAATCAAATTTATCAACCCATGGAGGTCTGGATTTGGAGTCACACTCAAAATTAAAGTGGAAAACCACACAACAGGCTGATCCAACTTTGATGTAATGTCCTTAAAACAAGTCAAAATGAGGCTCAGTAGTGTGTGTGGCCTCCACGTGCCTGTATGACCTCCCTACAACGCCTGGGCATGCTCCTGATGAGGTGGTGGATGGTCTCCTGAGGGATCTCCTCCCAGACCTGGACTAAAGCATCCGCCAACTCCTGGACAGTCTGTGGTGCAACGTGGCGTTGGTGGATGGAGCGAGACATGATGTCCCAGATGTGCTCAATTGGATTCAGGTCTGGGGAACGGGCGGGTCAGTCCATAGCATCAATGCCTTCCTCTTGCAGGAACTGCTGACACACTCCAGCCACATGAGGTCTAGCATTGTCTTGCATTAGGAGGAACCCAGGGCCAACCGCACCAGCATATGGTCTCACAAGGGGTCTGAGGATCTCATCTCGGGACCTAATGGCAGTCAGGCTTCCTCTGGCGAGCACATGGAGGGCTGTGCGGCCCCCCAAAGAAATGCCACCCCACACCATGACTGACCCACTGCCAAACCGGTCATGCTGGAGGATGTTGCAGGCAGCAGAACGTTCTCCACGGAGTCTCCAGACTCTGTCACGTCTGTCACATGTGCTCAGTGTGAACCTGCTTTCATCTGTGAAGAGCACAGGGCGCCAGTGGCGAATTTGCCAATCTTGGTGTTCTCTGGCAAATGCCAAACGTCCTGCACGGTGTTGGGCTGTAAGCACAACCCCCACCTGTGGACGTCGGGCCCTCATACCACCCTCAAGGAGTCTGTTTCTGACCGTTTGAGCAGACACATGCACATTTGTGGCCTGCTGGAGGTCATTTTGCAGGGCTCTGGCAGTGCTCCTCCTGCTCCTCCTTGCACAAAGGCGGAGGTAGCGGTCCTGCTGCTGGGTTGTTGCCCTCCTACGGCCTCCTCCACGTCTCCTGATGTACTGGCCTGTCTCCTGGTAGCGCCTCCATGCTCTGGACACTACGCTGACAGACACAGCAAACCTTCTTGCCACAGCTTGCATTGATGTGCCATCCTGGATGAGCTGCACTACCTGAGCCACTTGTGTGGGTTGTAGACTCCGTCTCATGCTACCACTAGAGTGAAAGCACCGCCAGCATTCAAAAGTGACCAAAACATCAGCCAGGAAGCATAGGAACTGAGAAGTGGTCTGTGGTCACCACCTGCAGAACCACTCCTTTATTGGGGGTGTCTTGCTAATTGCCTATATTTTCCACCTGTTGTCTATTCCATTTGCACAACAGCATGTGAAATGTATTGTCAATCAGTGTTGCTTCCTAAGTGGACAGTTTGATTTCACAGAAGTGTGATTGACTTGGAGTTACATTGTGTTGTTTAAGTGTTCCCTTTATTTTTTTGAGCAGTGTATATAATTTAATCTTATTATTATATGTAGTAGAAAGCGATGGATTAGAAGAAGTCTAAATAACCAAGCCATAAAGTTAAATGTAACTTCCATGTATGGCCAGCTATGTAAACTTTAACATTGATTTATCCTGCAATAGATGTCGTTCAATTGGTAACATACATTTTTGTCTTCTTCTTAAAGGGAAAGTAATCTAAAAGTAACGGAATGTAATCAGATTAGCTGTTTAGAAGCCTCTTGAACCTAGACATGGCACTCCGGTACCACTGCAAATAGTCTGGCTAGCCATTTGATTAACTGTTCAGCAGTCTTATGGCTTGGGGGTAGAAGCTGTTTAGAAGCCTCTTGAACCTAGACATGGCACTCCGGTACCACTTGCCGTGCAGTAGCAGAGAGAACAGTCTATGGGTGGCTGGAGTCTTAGACAATTTTTAGGGCCTTCCTCTGACACCGCCTGGTATAGAGGTCCTGGATGGCAGGAAGCTTGACCCCAGTGATGTACTGGGCCGTACGCACTACCCTCTGTAGTGCCTTGCGGTCGGAGGCCAAGCAGTTGCCATACCAGGCAGTGATGCAACCAGTCAGGATGCTCTCGATGGTGCAGCTGTAGAACCTTTTGAGGATCTGAGGACCCATGCCAAATCTTTTCAGTCTCCTTAGGGGGAATAGGTTTTGTCGTGCCCTCTTCACGACTGCCTTGGTGTGCTTGGACCATGTTAGTTTGTTGGTGATGTGGACACCAAGGAACTTGAAGCTCTCAACCTGCTCCACTACAGCCCCGTCGATGAGAATGGGGGCGTGCTCGGTCCTCTTCTTTTTCCTGTAGTCCACAATCATCTCCTTTGTCTTGATCACGTTGAGGGAGAGGTTGTGAACAGCCATCCACAACAACCAACCTCTCTGATTCAGAAGGGTGCGGTTGTTGTGGTTGGCTGTTCACAAATCTATATGTATATTTTAACCCAATAATCATTTAATTGAAGACGTTTAAGCTGCCTATCAATCATTGTTTTTGCAACCAGGGGTGTATTCATTACAGAAACCGTTTATCATTTAAGAACCAAACGGAAGCTAACAGAGAAAAACAAGAGTTTCTATTGGACAAATGCAGGCAGGTCCCTCCCGTTTCGTTCAGTTTAAGATACTTTTTGCAACAGAATCGACGTAATGAATACGCCCCAGTGGACAGCCAGTGAAAATGCGTTCTTGCAACAGCTGCCTGCGGATCACAGCCTATGGAATAAAAGTTTGAGTTCCTCCCTTCTAAGCTCCCCTGTGGTATTGTGCTCCATACGGTCATAAACTAGTTTAATTTAAGAAGACCACGAGTGGGGCTTTTATTTTCTAAATGGAAAATTACCATCTCGTTTAAATTTTTCAACTCGAAGCAATGAGCCCATTCAGTCCTCCATCACAACAAAATCAAAAATAACAGATTAGGCTAATTAGTGGGTTATGCTCAGGTTAAACAATTTGGCAAATCTATATTTCCATTTTATGTTATAAAATATCAAATGTCCATAACTGTATAATATCACTCCTCTCCCAGGTTCAGGATCACATTCTCTGTGGGTACTTGGAACATATATAAGCGGAGAGACGCCTTTCCCTGAGTTTACGGTTGTGGTGATGTTGGATGATGTTCAAGTGGGTTACTATGACTCCAACATGACTGTATTCAAAGACAAAACCGAGGATGATGAAGCTCAGGACGCAGCTAATGTATTTGGAGATATATACCAGGGGATGAAAGACAGATCAGTTGAACTAAAGCACCACTTTAATCTCACGGAAGGTGTTCAAGTTCAGCAAAGATGGACTGGCTGTGAGATGTTTGACAATGGTGAACCGGCCTTGGCCATGTTGAAGAACATTTTCAATGGCATTTATGAAGATTATGCGGTATATTACAACATAACATATTCAACATATAATGCTGGTAAAATACTACCAGGATGGGATGGGATGATACACGCATACAAAAGAGGACTTTGTGAGAAGGTTTACTTTCCCATTTGCATCAAATCACTGAAGAGAATCCTGAAGAGAGACAAACACTTTGTGATGCGTAAAGTGCCTCCCAGACTGAGGTTGATAAAGAAAGAGGTTTCTGGAGGGCTCCAGGTGAGCTGCCTGGCGTTTGGTTTCTACCCCCGCCACATCAACCTGACCCTGCTGAGAGACGGCCAGCCAGTGGCAGAACAGGAGCTGGCAGGTGGGGAGGTGCTGCCTAGTGGAGATGGGACCTACCAGCTGAGGAAGAGTCTGGAGGTCAGTACTGAGGAGCTAAAGAAGAGACACAACTACACCTGTACTGCCTCTCACCTCAGTCTGGACAACAAGCTGGATGTCAGTTGGGAGTCTGGGGCAGAGAGAGTACACCTATCCACACTCTCAGGTCTACTGGTGATGGTTCTGATTGTTGTTCTATTGGGCATTTTCATTTGTGTCAAAAGGAGGTGGAGATGTATTGCCTCCCAGTCCAAATTTTCCAACATTGATGCAAAAGTGTCAGAGGAAATTAATCTTTCTTCAGATTCTGAGACCTAATATATTTTTGGGACACTGATGCAACTTTGTCAATTCAGCTCAATTCACAATGAAAATATAACTGCCAGAGCACCTATGAGGGCAGACACAAAATGTGCAAAAGATTCTGTTATTGTCGGTCAATCTTCCCTTCCCCTCAACAAAGGACTGTAAAGGATCAGTTTGGGTAGACTGTTGACAATAACAAATATCTGCGCATTATTAAGACAGATCTGAATTCATATATTTTATAGGCTGGTTTGGCAACCTGAGCATTAAAAAAGGTAATCTGGTAGTTATTTCTGTTATGTCATCTGTAATTTCTAATCATGACTATTCATTCATTTCACAATTCTATCTGTGCTGTATTAGCTGATATCCAGTATCTTAACCAGAAGGAGAATCATGTGATCATGTGTATGAGGTCTGTTTATTATTGGAATGCCTTTACAGTATATCTGTTTTGTATTGTATGTAGTGTATGTTCATCCTAGCTGCACAATAATACCCTTTATTACAGACAATAAAATGTAGCTTAATCGATTAATGCATTGATTCATTTTAACTACGACATTAATTAAAGCAATGTCAAGTATACCTTAATTTCTCTCAGGAACTTGTTTATCACTGTATCATTCCAGTTTAAGACTGGCATGAGTATTCAACTAAAGTGAATGCTGTATGCATTATAAACAATTAAACAGTTTTATCATAGAATGCCTTTAGTAGAGAATGAATCTGTTCGATTGTAGTCAGTGCCATGAAAAGTCCTTTTCTATTTTACAGTAGCACACCGCTTGTTCTAAACATCATTTGTTTAGTGTTACTTTTCCCCAGTCAAATATTCAGGCTTACATTTCCACTTCAAGGCTGGACCACAACATAAAACGTAGCTTTTGAATATAAGATCTAGTTGAATTAACTGTTATTTTGTATTGAACACTGAATGGTATTTTTAATTTAATCTAATTTTTCTCACTGCACCATGGCAAAATGTTTTGAAATGTAGGAAATTAGCTGATTCCCCCTCTTTTGCCAATTATTTGGATCTCAATCCTGATACAATTCGGCTCCACATGTGACCTCAGTCTGGAAGCAAAAATCACATTTTATTTGCTCTGAAGTGTTTGCACATGACCTGCCATTACCATGACAACCACCCACAAAATGTTAGGGAACAGTGACAGGAAATGAGCATTGCATCTGTGTGCTACTTCAGAGGCTAAATCATGAATGCACAAATCTGATATGGGTCATACAAGAAGTTCTGTAGTGATTCCTATGTTGTTGATGTGAAGAATATTTGTTGATCTGTGGTGTGTAATGACGAGCAACCAGACGCTGCACTTGACACAATTATGAAATTGCTTATCCCAGTTACTAATAAGCATGCACCCATTAAGAAAATGACTGTAAAAATGGTTAAATCCCCATGGATTGATGAGGAATTGAAAAATGGTATGGTTGAGAGGGATGAGGCAAAAGAGATGGCAAATAGGTCTGGCTGTACAACCGATTGGCAAACGTACTGCAAATTGAGAAATCATGTGACTAAACTGAATAAAAAGAAAAAGAAACTACACACTGAAACAAAGATAAATGACATAAAGAATGATAGTAAAAAGCTTTGGAGCACCTTAAATGAACTCCGCTCCATCATTCATTGAATCAGATGGCTCATTCATCACAAACCCCACTGATATTGCCAACTACTTTAATTATTTTTTAATTGGCAAGATTAGCAAACTTAGGCATGACATGCCAGCAACAAACGCTGACACTACACATCCAAGTATATCTGACCAAATTATGAAAGACAAGCGTTGTAATTTTGAATTCCGTAAATTAAGTGTGGAAGAGGTGAAGAAATTATTATTGTCGATCAACAATGACAAGCCACCGGGGTCTGACAACTTGGATGGAAAATTACTGAGGATAATAGCGGACGATATTGTCACTCCTATTTGCCATATCTTCAATTTAAGCCTACTAGAAAGTGTGTGCCCTCAGGCCTGGAGGGAAGCAAAAGTTATTCCCCTACCTAAGAATAGTAAAGCCCCCTTAACTGGCTCAACTAGCCGACCAATCAGCCTGTTACCACCCCTTAGTAAACTTTTGGAAAGAATGGTGTTTGACCAGATAGAATGCTATTTCACAGTAAACAAATTGACAACAGACTTTCAGCACGCTTATAGGGAAGGACATTCAACAAGCACAGCACTTACACTGTTTTGTTAGACTTCAGTGCGACTTTTGACATTATCGATCATAGTCTGTTGCTGGAAAAACGTATGTGTTATGGCTTTACACCCCCTGCTATATTGTGGATAATAGGCTAATTGACATAATTTGAGTCAATTGGAGGTGTACCTGTGGATGTATTTCAAGGCCTACCTTCAAACTCAGTGCCTCTTTGCTTGACAACTTGGGAAAATCAAAAGAAATCAGCCAAGACATCAGAAAAAAAATCGTAGACCTCCACATGTCTGGTTCATCCTTGGGAGCAATTTCCAAACGCCTGAAGGTAACGCGTTCATCTGTACAAACAATAGTACGCAAGTATAAACACCATGGGACCACACAGCCGTCATACCGCACAGGAAGGAGACGTGTTCTGTCTCCTAGAGATGAACGTACTTTGGTGCGAAAAGTGCAAATCAATCCCAGAACAACAGCAAAAGACCTTATGAAGATGCTGGAGGAAACAGGTACAAAAGTATCTATATCCACAGTAAAACAAGTCCTATATCGACATAACCTGAAAGGCCGCTCAGCAAGGAAGAAGCCACTGCTCCAAAACCACCATAAAAAAGCCAGACTACGGTTTGCAACTGCACATGGGGACAAAGATCGTACTTTTTGGAGAAATGTCCTCTGGTCTGATTAAACAAAAATAGAACTGTTTGGCCATAATGACCATCGTTATGTTTGGAGGAAAAAGGGGGATCTTGCAAGCCGAAGAACACCATCCCAACCGTGAAGCACGGGGGTGGCAGCATCATGCTGTGGGGGTACCTTGCTGCAGGAGGGACTGGTGCACTTCACAAAATAGATGGCATCATGAGGAAGGAAGATTATGTGGATATATTGAAGCAACATCTCAAGACATCAGTCAGGACATTAAAGCATGGTCGCAAATGGGTCTTCCAAATGGACAATGACCCCAAGCATACTTCCAAAGTTGTGGCAAAATGGCTTAAGGACAACAAAGTCAAGGTATTGGAGTGGCATCGCAAAGCCCCAACCTCAATCCTATAGAAAGTTTGTGGGCAGAACTGAAAAAGCGTGTGCGAGCAAGGAGGCCTACAAACCTGACACAGTTACACCAGCTCTGTCAGGAGGAATGGGCCAAAATTCACCCAACTTATTGTGGGAAGCTTGTGGAAAGCTACCCAAAACATTTGACCCAAGTTAAACAATTTAAAGGCAATGCTACCAAATACTAATTGAGTGTATGTAAACTTCTGACCCACTGGAAATGTGATGAAAGAAATAAAAGCTGAAACAAATAATTCTCTCTACTATTATTCTGACATTTCACATTCTTAAAATAAAGTGGTGATCCTAACTGACTTAAGACAGGGAATTTTTACTAGGATTAAATGTCAAGAATTGTGAAAAACTGAGTCTACATTTACTTGGCTGAGGTGTATGTAAACTTCTGACTGTATCACCCAGTAAGTCAACAGGATGAAAACAAAACCCAGACAAAGGGTTAAAAGATTCATCCGTTTCTTTTACATGTCAGGTCCCAAACCACATAGTTACAACATTATGGAATATAACACTGTTTCTGGCAACAATACTTTGGAATGATAAACAAGAATCCTTCATTAAAATGAACATTTAAAGGGTCAATCCTGGATTGGTACGTACATCCATACGACTGCTTTGTTGTTTTTAAAATCCCAGATCGTCCCTTTAAAGGACTTCAGTAACAATGTTGGGAAAGGGTAACTTTACAGCCTCTCCCCCACTGGATGGAAGAGACATTGAGGGTGGATGATTCTCAGGGTTACAGGGCTGGTAGAATGGTCCCCACACACGGTCCGAAACCCACCCTATACCCACTCCCCTCACAGTAACCTAGAGACAGAGTGGGAGAAAGAAATTAAAGGACAACACAGACCAACAGGAACGTCGTCCATGCACAGTAGATTACCTGCTGGGTGTCAACGGATGGTAGATTCAACATGTAGAATCGTCAGCATGGTCTGTTTTGTCCTTAACACACTGTGACTGAGAGACGCCAATATGATAGGAATAACATTCAATAGCTGTTAACCTGAAATCCCAAAAGGTTTCTGCTGTATTATATTCAGATGAGGGTCAGCAGCTCTCAAACAGATTTGCTTTCTCTGAGTCTCAATCGTCTGTATGAGATAGCTGTAGGGTGTTGAATTGGCTTGGTTGTGTGTGTGAACGATGGCTAATAGAAGCTGTGGTCACTAACACGTAGGTGACAGACCGAAGTTTAAATAGGATAATAAAATGTTGAGCGTTTGCTTGAACGTGCCTGAACATCCTGATGGGTGTGGTTTGCACCTGACTTCCCTAACACTTCCTCATTTCTTACCAGGACTGATTTAGCTGATAGCTGCTTTATTGAGGAAAGCTCTACTTACAATGACTGTGATATGTGGTTGTCTAACCTAGCTACCTGAAGCTAAAATAATAATAATAATAATAGTATGTCATTTAGAAGATGCTTTTATCATAAGCCACTTACAGTCATGCGTGCATATATTTTACATAAGGGTGGTACCGGGAATCTCCATGCTCTTCCAACTGAGCAATACAGTTTAATTGTTGAATGCACTGATTGTCTGCTAAATGATAGTTGTCTCTTGTTTTCTGTAGTGGTTCTGTCTGTAATAGTGTTTGTAGAGAGCTCAGTAAGGATATATCATGTTTTCTGTAGTGGTTCTGTCTGTAACAGTGTTTGTAGTGAGCTCAGTAAGGATATATCATGGTTTCTGTAGTGGTTCTGTCTGTAACAGTGTTTGTAGAGAGCTCAGTAAGGATATATCATGGTTTCTGTAGTGGTTCTGTCTGTAACAGTGTTTGTAGAGAGCTCAGTAAGGATATATCATGGTTTCTGTAGTGGTTCTGTCTGTAATAGTGTTTGTAGAGAGCTCAGTAAGGATATATCATGGTTTCTGTAGTGGTTCTGTCTGTAACAGTGTTTGTAGAGAGCTCAGTAAGGATATATCATGGTTTCTGTAGTGGTTCTGTCTGTAACAGTGTTTGTAGAGAGCTCAGTAAGGATATATCATGGTTTCTGTAGTGGTTCTGTCTGTAACAGTGTTTGTAGTGAGCTCAGTAAGGGTGTATCATGGTTTCTGTAGTGGTTCTGTCTGTAATAGTGTTTGTAGAGAGCTCAGTAAGGATATATCATGGTTTCTGTAGTGGTTCTGTCTGTAATAGTCTCTGTATAATAGGGTTCCACCCACCTGTAAGAGTGACCTCGTCTCCATCCTTTAGGAAGGTTCTTGTCTCTCCTCCTCCCAAGTCCACGGTCTTAGAACCCTTCCATGACAACTCCAACATAGAACCAAAACTGTCTGGCTCCTACACATACACACAGAGAGAGAGAGAGAGAGACAGAGAGAGACAGAGAGAGTGAAAGAGAGAGAGAGAGACAGAAAGAGAGAGCGAAAGAGAGACAGAGAAAGAGAGAGTGACAGAGAGCGAGAGATAGGTCAATAGTGAATCAACAACAACTCATCAGAACATATACAGTAAAATGTGCACACATGTAAACACTGATTCAGATACAAAATGCTCACAGACACACACACGCAACCAAACACAACCTCACCGGTCCACTGATGGTTCCTGAGGCCAGCAGGTCTCCAGGTCTGACGTTACAGCCATTGACTGTGTGATGGGCTAACTGCTGCTTCATAGTCCAGTACATATACTAGAGAGATGGAGAGAGAGATAGAGAGAAGTGAGAGGGAAAGAGAGACACACACACACTATGTATATACAATGCTGCACAATTTAAACCCCCAATCCCCCCTTGCCCAGAACATATGAAAAAATTTTAATATAAATTGTGCTTCCTGTATTATACTGATGCTAAAATGTTTATTCTATTCTACTGAGCCATTTACTTTATGTTCATAGTCTTATCTTTTATTATTTCTTATTGTTGTTGTTGCATTGTCCAGAAGGAGCCTGCTAGTAAGCATTTCGTTGGACGGTGTATACCATTTGTATCCTGTACATACGACTAATAAAACGTAACTTTAACACACATACACAGATGCGCGCACACACACACACACACACACACACAGAAAGACAGATAAAAAAGAGACAGTGAGTCAGTCAGAAAGACATCCGGTACCTCATAAGTCATTTTGTTCATATCCTTTGCTAGTTAGCGAGTTATTAGCCCAGTTATATATAATTTCTCCTGGCTCTCTCTTTCCTGACTCTCTCTCTTCTGGCTCTCTCTCTCCTGGCTCTCTGTCTCCTGGCTCTCTGTCTCCTGTCTCTCTGTCTCCTGTCTCTCTCTCTCCTGACTCTCTCTCTCCTGGCTCTCTCTCTCCTGGCTCTCTCTTTCCTGGCTCTCTCTCTCCTGGCTCTCTCTCTCCTGGCTCTCTCTCTCCTGGCTCTCTCTCTCCTGGCTCTCTCTCTCCTGGCTCTCTCTCTCCTGACTCTCTCTCCACTGAATCTCTCTCCACTGAATCTCTCTCCACTGATAAATGAAGTAGCCAATAGGCAGAGGGTAGCATAATTTGTCTGATTCTCTGTAATAATGGTATGGGAATAATAATGCATTTTATTTTGCTCACGACCCCCCAAATCCTTCTACACTTTGAGAACCACTGCGCTAGCTCACCTGACCTGTATTAATTGACAGTTTGCTGGTCCAATCAGAGGGCCAAGTGTGCGTTTCACTAGCACCTTTTTTTTTTGCAATGTGCGATGCTGCGGCTACTGTCTCTGGATAGTGGAAAGCAATGCACTGAGACTCTGTGCCACAAAATGAGTGACAAAGAGAACAAGATCATTTCAAGTCATTAGTCTCAAGTAAAAGTTGAGTCCCAAGTCTTGAGGCTCCAAGTCAAAGTCAAGCCTCAAGTTATATAAGTTGAGTCTCAAGTCATCAAATTTGTGACTCAAGTCAGACTCGAGTCCAAGTCATGTGATTCGAGTCCACAACTCTGCACATTGATGCAACTGTAGTAAGCTATCCAATGTTTAGACAAGTCAACTTTACCAATTACTTACCTTGAAGTTGGACTTGCATATAGTGGCTGCTTCCTTCATTGCCTCTCCTGAAAAAAACAACCCACAATAGTTGATTGAGACTGGATATCAACACCCGAAATACCCCCTCAATAACACCTCAGAAAATACATAGGAAGAGCAGTGGAGAGTCAGGATAGAAAGTCAGTGGAGAGTCAAGAGAGAGAGTCAGGACAGAGAGTCAGGAGAGAGACAGTCAGGAGAGAGAGTCAGGACAGAGAGAGTCAGGACAGAGTCAGTGGAGAGAGAGTCAGGACAGAGAGTCAGGACAGAGACTCAGTGGAGAGAGAGTCAGGACAGAGAGTCAGGAGAGAGAGTCAATGGAGTGTCAGGACAGAGAGTCAGTGGAGAGAGAGTCAGGAGAGAGAGTCATTGGAGAGTCAGGAGAGAGAGAGTCAGTGAAGAGAGAGAGTCAGTGGAGAGAGAGTCAGCGAAGAGAGAGATTCAGTGGAGAGAGATTCAGTGGAGAGAGTCAGGAGAGAGAGAGTCAGTGAAGAGAGAGAGTCAGTGAAGAGAAAGTCAGTGGAGCGAGAGAGTCAGCGGAGAGAGAGAGTCAGTGAAGAGAGATTCAGTAGAGAGAGAATCAGTGGAGAGAGTCAGGAGAGAGAGAGTCAGGAGAGAGAGACCCAGGAGAGAGAGTCAGCGGAGAGAGAGAGTCAGCGGAGAGAGAGTCAGCGAAGAGAAAGAGTCAGTGGAGAGAGAGAGTCAGTGGAGAGAGAGAGTCAGTGGAGAGAGAGAGTCAGTGGAGAGAGAGGGTCAGTGGAGAGAGAGAGTCAGTGAAGAGAGAGAGTCAGTGGAGAGAGAGAGTCAGTGGAGAGAGAGTCAGTGGAGAGAGTGAGTCAGTGGAGCGAGTGAGTCAGTGGAGAGAGAGTCAGGAGAGAGAGTCAGGAGCGAGCGAGTCAGGAGAGAGCGAGTCAGTGGAGAGAGAGAGTCAGGAGAGAGAGAGTCAGTGGAGAGAGAGTCAGGAGAGAGAGAGTCAGGAGAGAGAGAGTCAGGAGAGAGCGAGTCAGTGGAGAGAGAGTCAGGAGAGAGAGAGTCAGTGGAGAGAGTCAGTGGAGAGAGAGTCAGTGGAGAGAGAGTCAGGAGAGAGAGTCAGGAGCGAGAGAGTCAGGAGCGAGCGAGTCAGGAGAGAGCGAGTCAGTGGAGAGAGAGAGTCAGGAGAGAGAGAGTCAGTGGAGAGAGAGTCAGGAGAGAGAGAGTCAGGAGAGAGAGAGTCAGGAGAGAGAGAGTCAGGAGAGAGAGAGTCAGTGGAGAGAGAGTCAGGAGAGAGAGAGTCAGGAGAGAGAGAGTCAGTGGAGAGAGAGTCAGGAGAGAGAGAGTCAGGAGAGAGAGAGTCAGGAGAGAGAGAGTCAGTGGAGAGAGAGTCAGTGGAGAGAGAGTCAGGAGAGAGAGAGTCAGGAGAGAGAGTCAGCGGAGAGAGAGTCAGTGGAGAGAGAGTCAGGAGAGAGAGAATGAATACATTAGGAATACAAAGCTCTTAATGGTAAATCATTACCTCCCTTGAATGTGTGTGCTTAATTACCAAGGCATGGCACTCATTCAACAACAATTCCTTTTTACTGTGTGTCTGTGCACGTACGTGTGTGTGTGTGTGTGTGTGTATGTAAAACCCTACATACCTTTCACTGACACAAACAGATTAATGTTGAAGGTGAAGGCATCGTCATGGTGTAGATAAGGGAGGGGCTTTGGATCCTGAAACAGGAAGTGGAAATAGAAGAGCATGAAGAGCCACTACACTCTTAGAAAAAAGGGTTCTAAAAGGGTTCTACCTGGAACCAAAAAGGGTTCTTCAAAGGGTTCTCCTATGGGGACAGCCGAAGAACCCTTTTAGGTTATAGATGGCACCTTTTTTTCTAAGATGGTATGGATACTGGCTCTCATTACTAAAGGCTTACCTGAATGGTGAAGATGTAAAAGTGTTAATGTAATGTAAAATACATCCAGACCACCCGTAGTATAATGTAATGTAAAATACATCCAGACCACCTGTAGTATAATGTAATGTAAAATACATCCAGACCACCCGTAGTATAATGTAATGTAAAATACATCCAGACCACCTGTAGTATAATGTAATGTAAAATACATCCAGACCACCCGTAGCATAATGTAATGTAAAATACATCCAGACCACCCATAGCATAATGTAATGTAAAATACATCCAGACCACCCGTAGCAATATTGTAATGTAAAATACATCCAGACCACCCATAGTATAATGTAATGTAAAATACATCCAGACCACCTGTAGTATAATGTAATGTAAAATACATCCAGACCACCCATAGTATAATGTAATGTAAAATACATCCAGACCACCCATAGTATAATGTATGTAAAATACATCCAGACCACCTATAGTAATAATAAATAATAATAATAATATGCCATTTAGCAGACGCTTTTATCCAAAGCGACTTACAGTCATGCGGTAATGTCAAATACATCCAGACCACCCGTAGTATAATGTAATGTAAAATACATCCAGACCACCCGTAGCATAATGTAATGTAAAATACATCCAGACCACCCGTAGCATAATGTAATGTAAAATACATCCAGACCACCCGTAGTATACTATAGGGCAGTAGGACCACCAGGTCTATCCTATATTACACTACTATACTATACTGTTTGTGTTCCTCACCTGGACAGTGTTGGGCTCAGCGAAGGGCAGTAGGGCCTCCATAGGTACCACCCAGGGTGAGATGGTTGTCCCAAAGTTCTTCCCCAGAAAGGGACCCAGAGGAACGTACTCCCACGCCTGGATATCCCTGGCTGGAACCCACACAGGAAGAGTGGTTACCCTTTATTTTACCATTAGATATTGAACTGGTATTTACTGAATATTCCTCAGTGGACACACATATTACAGGTAGGTTTGAATAGTATGCAACCTGCCCAGTGGTGAGTCCATGCTATGTTGTTTGGATGATAGTTCACCAAGATAGCTACAGTACCTGTACTACCACTGTACTTGTGCATAGGCATAGCTACAAAACCTTGGTAAGTTGTGCTATGTTAATAATAATAATAATATGCCATTTAGCAGACGCTTTTATCCAAAGCGACTTAGTCATGTGCGCATACATGTTTACGTATGGGTGGTCCCGGGGATCGAACCCACTACCCTGGTGTTCCAAGCGCCATGCTCTACCAGCTGAGCTACAGAGGACCACATTTGAACTACTGGAGGACCTCATTTGAACTACTGGTCTTTTTGACTATTGACAACCCAGGAACTATTCTATGAAATATTGTTTTGAGGGATGTGATAAATGATAATGTACTGCAGTCAGCAGAAAAAGCCATTTCAACTATCAGTACCACTCTCCTCTACATACCAACCCAGGTGTAACCTGGCTCAGACTCCCATACATCTGTCTGAGAAATGACTTCTCACAACTGACAGATATGATATGACATCCATCAGTCAGTCAATCAGCCTCACTGTATTTTACTGTAAAGGACTGGTCAGCAGTAGCCGCAGGGGTGGAGGCCACTTCCCAAATGGCACCCTATTCCCTATATAGTGCACTACTTTTGGCCAAAGCCCTTAGAGCTCTATACACTGAGTGTACGTAACATCTTTCCATGACATAGACTGACCAAGCTGAATCCAGGTGAAAGCTATGATCCCTTATTTATGTCACTTTTTAAACCCACTTCAATCAGTGTAGATGAAGGGGAGGAGACAGGTTAAAGAAGGATTTTGAAGCCTTGAGACAATTGAGACATGGATTGTGTATGTGTGCCATTCAGAGGGTGAATGGGCAAGACAAAAGATTTAAGTGCCTTTGAACGGGGTATGGTAGTAGGTGCCAGGCGCACTGGTTTGTGTCAAAAACTGTAACGCTGCTGGGTTTTTCACGCTTAACAGTTTCCTGTGTGTATCAAGAATGGCCCACCACCCAAAGGACATCCAGACAACTTGACACAACTGTGGGAAGCATTGGAGTCAACATGGGCTCTGGCAATTGAAAAATAAGGTGAAGCCTAGTAGTCTGCCTTCCAAAAGTCACCCAGCAATATAATACTTGAGTAAAAGTCTAAAAGTATTTGGTTTTAAATAAACTTAAGTATCAAAAGTAAATGTAATTACTAAATATTCCTTATATTAACCAAACCAGACGGCACCATTTTTTATTTACGGATAGCCAGGGGCACACTCCAACACTCAGGCATAATTTACAAACAAAGCATTTGTGTTTAGTGAGTCCGCCAGATCAGAGGCAGTAGGGATGACCAAGGATGTTCTCTTGATAAGTGCGTGAATTGGACCATTTTCCTGTCCTGCTAAGCATTCAAAATGTACTGAGTACTTTTGGGTGTCATGCAAAATGTATGGAGTAAAAAGTACATTCTTTTCTTTAAGAATGTAGTTAGTGGAGTAAAAGTACACATTTAAAAAAAGATAAATAGTAAAGTAATGTACAGATACCCCAAAAAATGACTTAAGTAGTACTTTAAAGTATTTTTTACTTAAGTACTTTATGTCACTGATTCCCTACCGTGCACTCCTTCTGTAGTGCACTATATAGGGAATGTGCACTATATAGGGAATAGGGTGCCATTTGGGACACAGCCCTAGTCAATGTGCTGAAATGCCACTTGCTCTGCCTTGAAAGTCTCACTAAATCACAGCAACTCAGCAAGTCAAGCTGAGATGTCCCGACCGCATTAAGAGGTGACAACAGCTTTGCAAAGATGAGATATCTTCAATATTTAAATAAGATAAGAGGGGGAGGCGGGGCTGAGAGAGAGAGTCAGTTTGATATCAGTTGGTCCCTGACTGTGTATCTCTTTTAACGGTTGGCACATTGCCATCACACACAGAGTGGATACACACACATTTTTCTTGCTAGCACATGCTTCCATGCACACACACGCATACACACACACACAAATGTAACATTTCTCATAAGGAGTTCCCTCATGGCAAAAACTTGCATTTCTTTTAATTGGATTTCATTCAATCGGAGTGACTGAAGCCAGTGGGAAGAAAACAACTTGTTTGAATAAAGTGAATACAGTATTGTATATGTCTGTCTATGGGTTCTACACTAAGCCCTGCCAACCTTGAAGGATTTTTAATGAGTACCACTTCAGCGCATAACTGGCACCCCTGGCGGCGCACGTGTGACACCCACACTGCTCAAATCATAGGCAAATGCAATTTTTTTTGCCTAATAATGATGTTGGCAGAAGACTGCCTCAGTAGGAATGGTAGGCTATAGACTGTTATGGTACTTGGAGTCTTTAATTATATCAAACAATGTAGCCAACACAGAAGTCTGGTGTTTGATTCGAAATGAAATTGAGGTGGTCTCAATGACACTCACACTAGTTTAACTTTAGGGGTAATGATTATTCTAATTAATAGGTGTCTTTATGTGGATAGTCTAATTAAAATGTAAATGGGGGGGGGGGGGGGGGGCGTATTCTGAATTATTAAATTACTGGATGCAATGTAGTTGTCTAGTTCAGTACAGGCTATTTGGAATATGAAACAACTGATCTAGGCCTATATAAGCTTGTTTCAGATCTCCATCCCTGACCTCATCCATCCAGTTAAGTCTGACTACTAGGCTGCCATTCATTCAACATGCCTTGTTGTCATTCAACTGACTATTATCACATCATACTGTTGACATACAGCGATATCAAGAGGACAGATCAACAACTGATTCATTAACATAGGCCTACTAATCTTTAACAGTCTAACATAACTTACCCTGACGGACAGTTTTAGTGGAACAGCTCTCTCTGCCATGAACTACTGCAACACTGCACGTTTCCTTGCTCGTCAATACGCTCACGCCTACTACCGTTGAGATCAAAACATGTGCGGGCAAGAAAGTGTTCTCGCTTAGTTGACTAACAACGCTGTAGCTAACTACCTTCGTCGTAATGACGGCTTAGCTAGGGAGCTAACTACGAAATAATAGTGGTTATGTGCTTGACAAACACATACAATTTTGTAAAATGTATTTGTCGAACAGTTAGTTCTCCATTTTCCCAGGAGGAGAATACAGGATAGACAGTATACAGTGGGAGCTTAACCTAAAGAGAGAGAACGAAGGAAGCAGAGAGACAGAGAGAGACAGAAAGAGGAAAAAACATGGAGAAAGAGACAGAGAAAAACAGACGGTGACAGAGACAGATCGCGACAGAAAGAGAGAGATGGAGAGAAGACTATCTTGAAATCTCAAGGCTACAGTCGATACCACTTCTCCTCCCAAGATCCTTATGCCTTATTAATAATCCATAGCCTGTCATGTTTTCCTGAGTAGTTTACCCTGCTCCCAGTGATGAAATATGAAATGATCACATCAACATTTATAATGCAGAACTAAATTAAGGAACTTAAGTTAGTGTTATCAGGGAAAGTGGATGCTTTTCAATTAGTGTTATTGACGTTAGGATTTTTCATTTACTGATATATTGTTTTTGGCTAATGATTCTACTATTGGCTGCATTCATTTGAAAATTAAGATATACTGTATGGTGATTATTCATTTCTGTCTTCCAGTGATGTGGGCTGTGTAGGTGTGTGTGTATGCACATATGAGTGTGTACATAATTGAGCAAGCGTGTAAGTGTGTGTGTGTGTTTATTCGTTAGTGACTGTATGTGTACTCGTGTGTGTGTGTGTGTGTGTGTGTGCTCGTGCATGAGCCTGTGTGAGTGAGTGAGTATAAGTGTGTGTGTGAGACCTTACCACTCCAGTCGTTCATCAGCACCATGCCAAAGATGTGTTGGTGGGCTTTCTCTATGGGAATGGGCTCACCAAGACGATTACCTCCACCTACAAAGAATGCCTGAGAGAGAAAGACAGAGAGAAAGGAGATAAAAAGCAGAGAGAGAGAGAGAGAGAGAGAGAGAGAGAGAGAGAGAGAGAGAGAGAGAGAGAGAGAGAGAGAGAGAGAGAGGGAGAGGGAGAGGGAGAGGGAGAGGGAGAGGGAGAGGGAGAGGGAGAGGGAGAGGGAGAGGAGAGAGAGGAGAGAGAGCGAGAGAGAGCGAGAGAGAGAGAGAGAGAGAGAGAGGAGAGAGAGGAGAGAGAGAGAGAGGAGAGAGAGAGAGAGATGAGAGAGAGGAGAGAGCGAGAGCGAGAGCGAAGAGAGAGAGAGAGAGAGAGAGAGAGGAGAGAGAGAGAGAGAGAGAGAGAGAGAGAGAGAGAGAGAGAGAGAGAGAGAGAGAGAGAGAGAGAGAGAGAAAGAGAAAGAGAGAGATACTTTTTTTGTGATGCCATTGATATGAACCATCTCCTTGGTTGTAATAAAGTGTAGCTATATAAAGTGTATACTGACCATCTCCAGCTCAATGTCCAGCTGCTTAGACTGGCCAAACACAGGAGGCTTAGCTAAGAGAGAACACAATGGAAGAGTGTTAGTGAGGGACACAAAAAGATAGTGACACTAGTCTGAGAGGTTTTGTGTGGTGTGTGTGTTTCTCTTTGTTTTCAGAGTCCGTGTTGATTTTCAGACTAGGTGTTGTGTTTCATTACATTGGTCGGGTCTCATCTGTCCAGAGGGTCTGCGTATGGGGGTCCCAGACACCACTATGGAAGAAGCCCTGCCATGATACCCCACGGGCAGCCTCAACCTGAGGGACACAATCAGTCAGTCAAACAAACATAATAATAATTTGGGGGGATGCTTATACTTGTCCTGTTACAAACAAGTGTGTAATGAAAATGTGTTTTTTGCATATCCCAACTGCCCCTAAGACACCCGCAGGGAGTGGGATCACCATTGTCAAGCGTCCCTAGAGCCATTGGGGTTAAGTGCCTTGCTCAAGGGCACAGCGACAGGTTTTTCTCACCTTATCAGCTCTGGGATTGGAACCAGCAAGCTTTCGGTTACTGGCCCAACGATCTAACCTCAAGACTACCAATCAATTATTCAGTCAGTCAGTCGAATAAACAGTAAATTAGTCAGCCAGCCAGGCAGTCAAACAGTCAGTCAGACAGACAGCCAGTCAAACAGTCAGTCAGTTAGTCAGTCAAATAAACAGTCAGTCAAACAATCAGTCAGTCAGTCAGTAAAATAAACAGTCAGTCAAATAAACAGTCAGCCAATCGGTCAGCATTATACAGCTACAGAGATAGAGATACGGATACAGAGAGAAAGAGAGAGAGCAAGGAAGAAAAATGGAAAGAGAGAAAGAGAGACAGAAAGAGAAAGAAGAGAGGTTCTACACTAAGAGGTTCAGCAGCTGTGGTGTCTGAAGCCAGGAATGGTGCAGTGATGGACTGCAGACTCACTGACTGACTGACTGAAGGATGGTGCAGTGTTGGACTGCAGACTCACTGACTGACTGACTGAAGGATGGTGCAGTGATGGACTGCAGACTCACTGACTGACTGACTGACGGATGGTGCAGTGATGGACTGTAGACTCACTGACTGACTGACTGAAGGATGGTGCAGTGATGGACTGCAGACTCACTGACTGACTGACGGATGGTGCAGTGATGGACTGCAGACTCACTGACTGACTGACTGAAGGATGGTGCAGTGATGGACTGCAGACTCACTGACTGACTGAAGGAAGGATGGTGCAGTGTTGGACTGCAGACTCACTGACTGACTGACTGAAGGATGGTGCAGTGATGGACTGCAGACTCACTGACTGACTGAAGGATGGTGCAGTGATGGACTGCAGACTCACTGACTGACTGACTGAAGGATGGTGCAGTGATGGACTGCAGACTCACTGACTGAAGGATGGTGCAGTGATGGACTGCAGACTCACTGACTGACTGACTGAAGGATGGTGCAGTGATGGACTGCAGACTCACTGACTCACTGACTGACTGACTGAAGGATGGTGCAGTGATGGACTGCAGACTCACTGACTGACTGAAGGATGGTGCAGTGATGGACTGCAGACTCACTGCCTGACTGACTGAAGGATGGTGCAGTGATGGACTGCAGACTCACTGACTGACTGACTGAAGGATGGTGCAGTGATGGACTGCAGACTCACTGACTGAAGGATGGTGCAGTGATGGACTGCAGACTCACTGACTGACTGAAGGATGGTGCAGTGATGGACTGCAGACTCACTGACTGAAGGATGGTGCAGTGATGGACTGCAGACTCACTGACTGACTGACTGAAGGATGGTGCAGTGATGGACTGCAGACTCACTGACTGACTGAAGGAAGGTGCAGTTTGTGAAAACACTGAAACTGTCCGAGTGCTCCAGTCAATTAGAGAAAACGAATTGTGTCCCTCACACATCATAGCTCACAGCACAGCACAAGGCCTTAGTACATTTCTCTCTCTTTCTACCTCTCTCACTTTTTCTTCTTATTTTATCCTTTCTCTCATTCTCTCTTTTTTCTTATTTTTCCCTCTCTTTTATTCTCTCCTCTTCTCCGTCACCTTCTTTTCTATCTCTCTTTTATCCTTCTTGTTCTCGCTGTGTCTCTCTCCAAATAACAACGAGAAGCGATAAAAACAACTCAAACAAGAAAAGCTACATTGTTATCTGAGGATTTGGACTTCTAGTGGATGGTTTTCAGACAGTTTGACCAATATGATTCATCTGTCTACATCTAATAATATGGTCAGTTAGTGAGTTACTCTGTCTACATCTAATAATATGGTCAGTTAGTGAGTTACTCTGTCTACATCTAATAATATGGTCAGTTAGTGAGTTACTCTGTCTACATCTAATAATATGGTCAGTTAGTGAGTTACTCTGTCTACATCTAATAATATGGTCAGTTAGTGAGTTACTCTGTCTACATCTAATAATATGGTCAGTTAGTGAGTTACTCTGTCTACATCTAATAATATGGTCAGTTAGTGAGTTACTCTGTCTACATCTAATAATATGGTCAGTTAGTGAGTTACTCTGTCTACATCTAATAATATGGTCAGTTAGTGAGTTACTCTGTCTACATCTAATAATATGGTCAGTTAGTGAGTTACTCTGTCTACATCTAATAATATAGTCAGTTAGTGAGTTAGTAAGTGGTGAATGAACAGCCTCGTCTGGGCATGGACTCTACAAGATGTCGAAGTCCACAGGGATGCTGGCCCATATTGACTCCAATGCCTCCCACATTTGTGTCAAGTTGGCTGGATGTCCTTTGGGTGGTGAACCATTCTTGATTCACATGGGAAACTGTTGAGTGTGAAAAACTCAGCAGCGTTGCAGTTCACGACACAAACCGGTGCGCCTGGCATCTACTACCATACCCTGTTCAAATGCACTTAAATATTGTGTCTTGCCCATTCACCCTTTGAATGGCACACATGCACCCTCTGTGTCTCAATTGTCTCAAGGCTTAAAAATCATTCTTTAACGTGTCTCCTCCCCTTCATCTACACTGATTGAAGTGGATTTAACAAGTGGCATCAATAAGGGATCATAGCTTTCACCTGGATTCAGCTGGTCAGTCTATGTCATGGAAAGAGCAGGCGTTCTTAATGTTTTCTACACTCAGTGTCCCAAATGGCACCCTATTCCCTTTGTAGTTTACTACTTTTGACCAGAGCTATTTGGGCCCTTGTCAAAAGTAGTGCACTATTACATTTTAGTCATTTAGCAGACGCTCTTATCCAGAGCGACTTACAGTTGGTGAGTGCATACATTTTCATACTGGCCCCCCGTGGGAAACGAACCCACAACCCTGGCGTTGCAAGCGCCTTGCTCTACCAACTGAGCTACAGGGGACGACGTAGCTCAGTTACAGTTACTGTATATAGCCCTGTAGACTCCTTCTGGCCTCCCTCACTATAAAGGCAATAGGAAGCCATTCGGGACACAGATGAGGTGCTGGTTGTCATATCATACCAGTTGGGCATCAGGGCATTCTCCTTCCCTCGGAACATAATGCCAACGTTGGTGGCATGGTCCCTGGATGAGTAGAAGTCAGTGTAGTCACCTGTGTGTGTGTGTGTGGTTGTGTGTGAGAGAGATAGATGGAGAGAGAAAGAGGGTAGTTAAGTGACACTGTTAAATATGTACAGTGAACCAATGGTTAGCCTTTAGAACCTTTTTTTATATCAACATTTAGATAGCAAACAAATCTCTCAATCACTCATCTTACTACACTAGTATATTTATATTGGTTAACAGCGCCACCTCTTGTTCAAGCATCATACAAACACCTCAATTGCATTTCCTTGATTCCTCGCATCCTTTCTCCTCGCCTCCTTCTCAAAACCCATTGGATGACCTTCTCATCCACAAGGAATAAACTAAATGCAATTGAGATTCTCCCCCTGAGTTGGTTCACACTGGCATTCCATCATAGAATTTCAATGTAGCCATATGAAAGTGGATTTAGATTGTGTAAAGACATATGACATGCACAGCCAAACGTGACCGAAAAGTCAAGCTTGCTTCTTGAATTACCTGAGGTAGCATTAACATGACTGAAGACCAGATAAATAATTTAGAAAGTTACATCAATTTCAGAAACGCACCATTGGATCAGCAAAGAGAAAAAAAGTAACATCTCCATGGTAACTCTGGATTTAGCATATCATTAGTTGAGAGGATTTCCATGCTTAAAGGTTATACATGTAACATTAGCTGCAGCTAGCATCAAATATGAATTGCATACTGTTCGTGTAGTAGCAAAGGAATAGAAATTCAGGAGAGTAAAACATACTTTTTAGAATGCCGCGTGACACTGCAAATGATTTTTTTACCGATTATGGATTGGATTATGATCAGGTAAGAAGCAGTACTAAGCCATTCATAGGTATTTCTAAGCAGTGTCCTTCAAAAAACATGAAGAAATTGAAAATTATGGCTAAAATGTGACATGTTGCTCCTTTAGGAGCATGAATTCTGCTCAGACGGTGATCACAGACTGACTGATCTACAAATTACCTTGCATCCTAAATAACTAGTCATTATGATTTATAGATTATGTCAGTCTTGAATTGACGTTCTCAAAACACAGCCGATGAGGGATAGTAGGTAGTGCATTGGTGACTGATGCTGCAATGCTGACTGGGATTGCTTCTCTGAAAGTAGCTATAAGTCACCTCTAACATCTGATACAGGGTCAGATTTTGTTTTATACCCCTGAGAGTTAAAGTTAGTAACGGCGGAGGTGTAATCTGATCCTAGATCTGTGCTTAGGGACAACTTGTACTATACCTCAAGCTCGGTGCAGAGACAGGAGGGGTGAAATATGAGGTGCATGTCAATAGTCTAAATCGGCTTCCTCTCCTACTGTGTAACAACTCACCTATCTCAGCAGGCAGATGCATCATGGCTGAACTCTGATGGAAAAATGCTCTGAGGAGACACACACACATTATAGAAACGTAAACATGCTACAAACCATGATAGAAAATAAAAAGATAAGGGAATACCAGAAAATAATATGATTTTGATTGCAGTCAAAAACCATATCCTAAACAATTAATATAATAATTCAATATATTTGACATGATCCTACTTTGCCGAACTCCTGAAGTGTTATAGAAGTGCTATAGAGTTTAGAAGTGTTATTGAATATAGAAGTGCTATAAAGTATAGAAGTGTTACAGAATATAGAAGTGCTGTAGAGTATAGAAGTGTTATTGAATATAGAAGTGCTATAAAATATAGAAGTGTTATAGAATATAGAAGTGCTACAGAGTTTAGAAGTGTTATAGAATATAGAAGTGCTACAGAGTATAGAAGTGTTATAGAATATAGAAGTGCTACAGAGTATAGAAGTGTTATAGAATATAGAAGTGCTATAGAAGTACTATTGAAGTGCTATACTGTATAGAAGTGTTATAGAATATAGAAGTGCTTATTACATACTGCAAAATCCAATAAATAATTGTAAAAAAGTGCTATAGAAGTGCTGGAGGCTGACCTGCTCCTGAGGCTGACGTCGTCTCTGAGTGTTGTCTCGTTGGCAGACAGCAGCTGCTGTAGACTCTTCCTGGCCTCCCTCCATGCCTCGTACCCCAGACCCATGAACGCATTCAGGGTCGGCTAGTTGAGAGGTCGGAACATATTATGAGGAAACGCATAAAAATCGAAAGCTTTTTTTCTTTGTATACTGTATATAGCCCTCATAACAAGTAACCCAGTCTGGCCCCCAAGGAGCAAGCAACAGCACAGTGGCAAGGGAAAACTCCCTAAAAGGAAGAAACTTTTTTTAAAAACAGGCATGTTTGTAAGTCAGTTTTGACGTTGGTGTTCGGGCGGCTCTCACTCATGAAAGCAGGTCTCTTCCTTGACGCCCAGGGGTGGAAATATCATAGGGGGAACCTGTGCATTTAACATTGAATTCAGGGATTGAAATCATGACAGAAAAGTTGTCTTCTTCATCATTTCAACCCTGTTGACACCTCATGTGATTTCATTAGCATGATGTGGCTTTCACTCCTTGTCTCATTCCCCTATCAGCACTAATGTGACAAAACTGGAAAGGTGAAAGCCAATTCCCAGTAGGAATCCACCATTGTGCTTTAACCGATCCTGTTATGTCAGAGCAGCACCGAGCTGAAGGGGAGGAGTCAGTTGGGAGGCAGCGGCACACATGGCCTCCAGACAATAGGGTTATTAGGGACCCATTCACAGGCAGGGGGCGAGAGAAGACACTCCAAACCAATTCCAACTACTCACTTGTAGATTTAATGTACTGTATAGTCCACAATATATGAAGCATACATCATAGTTGATGACTCGATTATGACACCGGTGTGGATTTTCTCAAGGAAGAAAAGCAGTGCATCGTGCCCATTGACTAGACCTACCCACCTAGTATACTGCACTTTGGCTACATAAGGTAGGCCCATGTATAAGTAAACTAGTGGAGATGCATAGTAAACGTGCCATGTTACATTACCAGGTGAATGCACAATATTGCCATCAGTGCCGATAAGAAATATCAACCATAAATTTGAGACATTGAGGAGCACAACACATTTTGATGGCCTTACCTGGTCAAACACATCCTGGTGAGTGGAGAGCACAGGACCTCTGAAGAGTGACTTTATAACGCTCAGGTCCAAAATCTGATCTCCAATAGCGACCCCAATCCGGTGCCTGGACTGAGAGTTACACGAGACATTTGTAAATACAGCAGAACAGGAATGAAACAATAAAGTGGAACGATATTGGAGAAGCTACTTTGTAAACTACAATGTTTCATCCAAGAGAACTTCACGTTTCCACGGTCGTTTGTAACATTTTGTCCTAAGAAAATCAATTTACATTCCATAGTTTCATGGCACAGGAGACGATGTGTAGGAAAACCGATTCAACTAAAAGTACAACAAATGTATCGTCATACTCACATTATCCGGTGTCGAGAACACGCCATATGGTAAATTGTGATAGGAGAAGTCGGACTTTTCGTCTACTTTTACGAAAGACATTTTTAAATTGCAGTTGTATTCCGGTATACTCTCCAAGGTAAGCAACAGCGTGAGTAACCTGTTCCAGATGTTGACCGCAGCCATAGGACAGCCCGCCTCCCACAGAATGAACCAACGACCAATAGGAAACGCTCTTTTATATCCACCCTTTTCAAGAACTGTAAATAATCCAAAACGGTTTGAAAATGACTCAGCAAAAATTATGCGGTCTAGAATTGATTAACCTTTATAATTTGGGTTGTGACAAATATTACTCAACTAAAAAAGTTGCTACAGTGAAGTTATTGTTTTGTGATATCAATGAAGTAGACTGCGTTAGGTCTAAGGCTGCGTTTACACCGGCAGAACAATTCTGATCTTTTTTCCACTCATTGGTATTTTCACCAATCACATCAGATCTTTTCACGTCAGATATTTTTCAGAGCTGATCTGACAGGTCAAAAGACCAATTAGTGAACAAAATATCAGAATTGGGCTGCCTGTGTAAAGGCATTATATGACAGTCCTCATTAATATCCAAAACCACTTTTTGGACCTTGCTTCATTTGGTTTCTATGTGAGAAAATTGTACCAAATGCACAATGTTTCAAATTTTCAAAAATGTGTTAAAGCTTTATTCAGATCAAAGTTTAGACAGTGAATAAACTAACATAAATACAGAACAATAGATTCAGGTCATACTTCTGTGCACCCATAAATGAACTATATAATCCTCATATCATATAAACTCACAACCGGCAACAACATGCATACAGGCTATTCATAATCATGTGATAAACATAAACTCTTTTACACAGCAGATCACACACACAGTCTTTAAATGACTCAATTATACAAAAAGGTCTGGGAGCAAAGGAGCAAACGTATGCCACAATCCTGGTTTCTTCTCTCTCGCTGATAATGTAAAACAAAATCTGTTCTGTCGTCAGGCTACATACAGTCCAAAAGGAGGAATGGAAAGATCCTTGATGCGTTTTAACATGTTTTTTTTTCTTTTCTTTTTGACACCAGCAAAGCACAGCCCTTCCAGTAGTACCCATCTCAAAGTAATTATAGCCCTATTAGTATGGTAATTAATCAAAATCTAAATATTGTAACATAGTTTAAATCTTCAGATTTTTCACAAACCACAACATTTAAGGGATAAAATAATTAAAACTACAAAGGAAGTAAAAATACATTTCCAAAGACATTTTTTGTAGCTGGCATGCATGATTTTAAAAGGGTCCAATAGGAACGGAGCGTTGTCCACACAAACAACTTCAAATCAAAGAGGAAACAGAGAGAGAAACGAAAAGGTGGTCGATGGTTCATCTAAAACCGCAGGCTTTCGGGTGAGATCCGATTCGCGGCAATCCCGTTTTCAGATTTTTTGGATCTTCTCCCCGACGCAGACAGGGTTTGCTTTCCTGATCTTCTCCGCTGCGTCGGCCTTGTAGTTGAAGGTGCAGTTGTGAATGTCTGAGTACCGGTGCATGCTGCAAAACACGTTGCCGCATCGGCAGTCGAAGCCTGGGTACACAGAAGGCAGAGTTTGAAGGTAAAAGAAATTAAAATGGCTGATCGCCAAATGTGTCTCCTGGATATCAAGTACACACACACACACACAGACAGAGAAAATGGGCAACAACTAAGTCACTGCACTGAGCCAACAGGAGAATGTGTGTCAGAACCTTACCCGTGAGGCCCACTTTCTTGCGGCAGGAGAAGCAGCGATTCTTCTTGGTGGCTTTGGGTTTGTCTGAGTCCAAGGGTTTGTCCTGTCCGTCTACAGAGGCCTGGTCCGTGTCCTCGGATACCGATACAGACACTGGAGGGATCACACAGAACAACAACTTTACCGTATCGCCTTCTCAGCGCATCAATACTACTGCAGCTTTATAGGAATCCCCAATACCCATGCTTTTCAGGTGATGGCACTACATTTCACTGTGCTACAGACTAGGCCTACTATGCTTGTTCCCACTGTTTTTAACATATTTTCAGTAGGAAATAAAAAGGGATGAAAAAAGTATGCAGACATTTTTACGACGCATTTGCTTTTCTTTGGTTTTTATTCACCTTTTGACCATAATGGGTAGAAACGCTTAGTTTATCTGGCACAAATACAGCGCCCTTTCCCAGTAATGGTGAAAATAAGTCAGAAAACAACAGAACAGAAGTGACTGGGTTATTGCAGGATGCCAGTCGTACTTGCCTTTGGGTAAATGTATACACACAGTAAACATTGAACTGTAAGAATTAAGTGTTAAAATACTAACCAGTTCCTTTATTGTTCGTTTCTTGATATTTTTTCCTCCTATTAACAAAGTAAACATTTTTATATACGTGTCCTTTTTACGTTTTTTACAAAACCCATGTTGTACAGTCTTGACCAAATGGGTATGTATGAAGGGACGATTTTTAGAAGGTGCCTGAAGATTGGGACTGTGTCCCGGTACTCTCAAATACGGTACTCCTTTCTTCATGACCTATCCTTCATTACCTATGTACAGTACTGGATGGGGTTTCTACAACCCCCTTTCACCTACCATGACATGGAAGACCAGCGGTCGTAGAGGAAAGGAGACAAGGTAGCCATTGGGATTCAGTAGAAACCAAACGGAAGGAAATGGACCGAAACAGGGAGGGAGTACCTGAACTTGTCCACTAAGAAATGCTTGTTTTGCTACGGTGTGCACTTATGAATACGACCCAGGCTTTGGCCACCCTTGTTGTAGGGGAAGCAGCTAGCAGCTGTCCAGACTCTCACCATCTCTAGAACTCACTCAACCCTCTCTGTAAAAGCTTATAAGCCATGATGACCTAACCATTGACAGCCGTCTGTTCTGTCTGTGTGCGTCCCAAAAGGCACCCTATATGCACACACAGCAGTGCACTACTTTTGACTAGAGCCCTGTGGGCCATGGTCAGAAATAGTGCTATAAAGTGCACTACTTTTGACCAGAGCACTATGGGCCTTGGTCAGAAATAGTGCACTACATAGGGAATAGGGTGACATTTGTCTCGATTGTCCTCACTGACCCTTCTCTCCATCTGGCTCCTCTAGCTTCCTCTTGCGACTGACTGACTTCCTGTCCTGGCCATCCTGGCTTCTCATTGGCTGACTGGCCTGTCTATCAGGGCGAGTCCCTGAGCTACCTGCTGTGCTGGGCTCCTGCTGTTCACTATCTACAGCTGCTCTACATGGTGCTCGCTCTGCACACATAGACATACACACAGACACACACTTTAGCAACTGGTTTGTCATTCAAAACTAAAAGCTTAAAACACTTTTGGGTATTTTCTACCATTCTAAAACTATGTTCCTCTTTAACAAATGTTGAATTGGGTGTATGTACTGTAACTGTTCTAGAAGACAGTAGACAGAAACACTAGAGAACCAGTGTAACTGTTCTAGAAGACAGTAGACAGAAACACTAGAGAACCAGTGTAACTGTTCTAGAAGACAGTAGACAGAAACACTAGAGAACCAGTGTAACTGTTCTAGAAGACAGTAGACAGAAACACTAGAGAACCAGTGTAACTGTTCTAGAAGACAGTAGACAGAAACACTAGAGAACCAGTGTAACAGTTCTAGAAGACAGTAGACAGAAACACTAGAGAACCAGTGTAACAGTTCTAGAAGACAGTAGACAGAAACACTAGAGAACCAGTGTAACAGTTCTAGAAGACAGTAGACAGAAACACTAGAGAACCAGTGTAACAGTTCTAGAAGACAGTAGACAGAAACACTAGAGAACCAGTGTAACAGTTCTAGAAGACAGTAGACAGAAACACTAGAGAACCAGTGTAACTGTTCTAGAAGACAGTAGACAGAAACACTAGAGAACCAGTGTAACTGTTCTAGAAGACAGTAGACAGAAACACTAGAGAACCAGTGTAACTGTTCTAGAAGACAGTAGACAGAAACACTAGAGAACCAGTGTAACTGTTCTAGAAGACAGTAGACAGAAACACTAGAGAACCAGTGTAACTGTTCTAGAAGACAGTAGACAGAAACACTAGAGAACCAGTGTAACAGTTCTAGAAGACAGTAGAGAGAAACACTAGAGAACCAGTGTAACAGTTCTAGAAGACAGTAGACAGAAACACTAGAGAACCAGTGTAACAGTTCTAGAAGACAGTAGACAGAAACACTAGAGAACCAGTGTAACAGTTCTAGAAGACAGTAGACAGAAACACTAGAGAACCAGTGTAACTGTTCTAGAAGACAGTAGACAGAAACACTAGAGAACCAGTGTAACAGTTCTAGAAGACAGTAGACAGAAACACTAGAGAACCAGTGTAACTGTTCTAGAAGACAGTAGACAGAAACACTAGAGAACCAGTGTAACAGTTCTAGAAGACAGTAGACAGAAACACTAGAGAACCAGTGTAACAGTTCTAGAAGACAGTAGACAGAAACACTAGAGAACCAGTGTAACAGTTCTAGAAGACAGTAGACAGAAACACTAGAGAACCAGTGTAACTGTTCTAGAAGACAGTAGACAGAAACACTAGAGAACCAGTGTAACTGTTCTAGAAGACAGTAGACAGAAACACTAGAGAACCAGTGTAACAGTTCTAGAAGACAGTAGACAGAAACACTAGAGAACCAGTGTAACAGTTCTAGAAGACAGTAGACAGAAACACTAGAGAACCAGTGTAACTGTAATCCAGCAGGAGAGGATTGTGTCTGAAATCCTTCCTGAAATTCCTAGGCTGAACTTTGGGCTTTCTCTACTACCGATCTCTAAGCAAACAGAGATGGGACAACAATGTGTGTCTGTGTGTAGAACCACCCCTCGGACTGAGATTGACTGCAAGAGGGTATGAGGTGAAGGGTTTCCATGGTAGTGAGCCAGCGTTGGTCAGTGTGTGTGTGTGTGTGTGTGTGAGAGAGAGACCTCACAGCCTCTCAGGCTATTCACAGGAACATGAAAGGGTAGCACGGCAACAGCACTATTGTGTGAATCCTAACTTGAGATTTGCCTGCATAACTCAAGTATTTTACGTAAACCATGCATTGATGTCAATGAGACCACAACGTGTAAATTGTGCATTCATGTCAATGACATTTTTGCACAGAAATGTGAGTTACACACGCAGATCTCAAATGAGGATTGACTCGTCCCTATGAGAAAAGGTTTGTGGGAAACACGCTGGTAATACACACCCTGTATCTCTTCTGTTTTCAGGTCTTCTTCAGACGTGGCTGTACTCTTCTCTTCTGAATGAGTAGCTGGTGCTGCCGTTAAGAGTGACTGGCTAGATACAACACTGAAAAACATAAATAAAAGTGTTCAATTAGCCTAAAGCATGATCCATCAGTTGGTAGTCTTGATTAGAAGACTAGCTATATACAGTATTATGAAAATGATACACTTGAAGATTTCAAATGTAATCCCATTCAGGAATTTTTCTGAAAATGCACCGAACGGAAGAAAACAGACTGTAAAATCCAATGACATGGGACTCATTGTCATCAACTATGGCAATCATATTACAAAGCATTTCACCTCACTGTCAGACACAGTCAGAATGATTGGCATTGACATTTACATTTGAGTCACTTAGCAGACAATCTTATCCAGAGAGACGTACAGTTAGTGGCAGCTGTTGAAGCAATAAAAAGTGTATTAAATCGATAAAACTGCAACGACTATATAGAATTGAGCAGTACTCAAATTACATACAGTGATTTTACAATTCTTTTTTATTTCAAATATTTTCTGTGGGTTTGAGAAAACAGTGTCCCTGTAGATTTGGTCGGGGCTAGGTATGGTACAGATAGATAGACAAAGAGAGCTCATTAGATAACCACAGAAGGTCTCGTCTGTCTTAACGCACACGCTGGGGAAACGGACATGGCATGTCAAGTGGAATCTGTCTCATAGAAGAGACAGAAGCGTCCAGGGAGATGACATCACACTATTCAGACACAGAACCAGAGATGATAGACTTCCTTGTACTGTACTCCAATGGGGTACAGGAAGACCATGGTGCAAAAATAACCTTCCCTTCCTCAGAGAAACCCCTTAACGATTGACACGCTTTTTTAAAATGACACAACATCTTTTAATTTTGTAACAGGAAATAAATTACCCAGGTTTAAAATAATAATGAAACCCTGGGAATCCACTGTAATACTAGCCTTGACCCTACGTAGTAAGCAATGCAAGAACTACAAATAGTGGTGCAAAATGATTCAACGTAGTTACGTAGCAAAAATACAGACGTGTGCAGGATCGCCATTTAGCTGGGGTTTTTTGTTGCCATAAATGTGTCTTTATAGAAAGGGGTATGTATATCTGGAGTACCTACGTTTCACATAGGCTAGTTTATTAAATTAATTTCCACATGGGCTGTGTATCATATACTGTATGTTGTATGGCTGGCTTGACATGGTGGTGGTGGTGGTGGTGTGGTCATGCCGATAGCGTGTTTCAGAGAAGAGTAGCTGTATACCTACTGTACCTGTTCATCCCAGTGGCTGTGTCTGTGTGGGTCATGGCTGACGGCACGTCTACAGTACTGCTCTCTGAGCACTGGGCTAGGAGGGACTCTCCCAGGCTGCTAACCGCCGCCGAGGACGACACTGCAACGACAACACACGCTTCAATCAGAGCAGCCCAAAAGCAGAGAGGAAGAGGCAAAGCCAGAGAGTGATAACTAGACACAAAATCTGTCTTCGCCAGCAGGTGGCGTTGTTTTCCTCTTTTATTTTGCTCACCAAGCAAGGAGTTTTTGTATTTAGGTCAATGATTGTAGAATTTGATTAACCAAAAATATGATGGCTTATTTGATCGAATATACGTTTTATAATGCTTAGGTTGTTACGAGTGTACTGATATAAGTAGGACATCCTGGAAACTTGGGAGAAAAAAAACAACTTTATATCGGAGTTGTGCCTGTTGTTCACACAGGTACAGTGAGGGAAAAAAGTATTTGATCCCCTGCTGATTTTGTACGTTTGCCCACTGACAAAGACATGATCAGTCTATAATTTTAATGGTAGGTTTATTTGAACAGTGAGAGACAGAATAACAACAAAAAAATCCAGAAAAACACATGTCAAAAATGTTATAAACTGATTTGCATTTTAATGAGGGAAATAAGTATTTGACCGCTCTGCAAAACATGACTTAGTACTTGGTGGCAAAAAACCCTTGTTGGCAATCACAGAGGTCAGACGTTTCTTGTAGTTGGCCACCAGGTTTGCACACATCTCAGGAGGGATTTTGTTCCACTCCTCTTTGCAGATCTTCTCCAAGTCATTAAGGTTTCGAGGCTGACGTTTGGCAACTTGAACCTTCAGCTCCCTCCACAGATTTTCTATGGGATTAAGGTCTGGAGACTGGCTAGGCCACTCCAGGACCTTAATGTGCTTCTTCTTGAGCCACTCCTTTGTTGCCTTGGCCGTGTGTTTTGGGTCATTGTCATGCTGGAATTCCCATCCACGACCCACTTTCCAATGCCCTGGCTGAGGGAAGGAGGTTCTCACACAAGATTTGACGGCACATGGCCCCGTCCATCGTCCCTTTGATGCAGTGAAGTTGCCCTGTCCCCTTAGCAGAAAAACACCCCCAAAGCATAATGTTTCCACCTCCATGTTTGACGGTGGGGGTGGTGTTCTTGGGGTCATAGGCAGCATTCCTCCTCCTCCTCAGACGGCCCTGTATATGTGCTTTCTTGAGCAGGGGGACCTTGCGGGCGCTGCAGGATTTCAGTCCTTCACGGTGTAGTGTGTTACCAATTGTTTTCTTGGTGACTATGGTCCCAGCTGCCTTGAGATCATTGACAAGATCCTCCCGTGTAGTTCTGGGCTGATTCCTCACCATTCTCATGATCATTGCAACTCCACGAGGTGAGATCTTGCATGGAGCCCCAGGCCGAGGGAGATTGACAGTTATTTTGTGTTTCTCCCATTTGCGAATAATCGCACCAACTATTGTCACCTTCTCACCAAGCTGCTTGGCGATGGTCTTGTAGTCCATTCCAGCCTTGTGTAGGTCTACAATCTTCCCCCTGACATCCTTGGAGAGCTCTTTGGTCTTGGCCATAGTGGAGAGTTTGGAATCTGATTGATTGATTGCTTCTGTGGACAGGTGTCTTTTATACAGGTAACAAACTGAGATTAGGAGCACTCCCTTTAGTGTGTGCTCCTAATCTCAGCTCGTTACCTGTATAAAAGACACCTGGGAGCCAGAAATCTCTGATTGAGAGGGGGTCAAATACTTATTTCCCTCATTAAAATGCAAATCAATTTATAACATTTTTGACATGCTTTCTTTCTGGATTTTTTCATTGTTATTCTGTCTCTCATTGTTCAAATAAACCTACCATTAAAATTATAGACTGATCATTTCTTTGTCAGTGGGCAAACGTACAAAATCAGCAGGGGATCAAATACTTTTTTCCCCTCACTGTATCTGCCCTCTCATTGGATAGAATGGTCCAATCTGATCTTGCCTCCTCCCGACTGCCTTCCATTTTTAAAGACATTTATTTTCATTGAGTATCTGCTCAATATAACGGATAATCTGTGCCAAAAGTCACTCACTCAAATGAGACATTGTCTAAAGTTACAGTCACTGTCTGGAGTTACTGTCATCATCATTAGTCTTTCAAACAAACTTAAGTCCTTTTTTTTGTAAACTGACTTCTTCATTGTGAAATAGTAAGTCCCAAACATCAGCAATCGTGCTCACTCAGTCAAAAGTCAAATGGGTCAGTGTCAATATTTTCGTCTAAGAGGACTTGTTGGATTGATGAACTCAATTATCATTAATAAGATATTTGAAAGCTCTGTGGTATTTCCTCCCTACTCACCTGGTGGACTGACTCGTCCATTGTTGTTTTGTCTCTGGAGGAAGTCCTTGTAGCACATCGAACACATGCCATTGTTTCGCGGGTTGCTGTAGAAACCACAGCCCGTGGTGCAGAGCAGCGGCCCCTGGCTCTGGTTGGTCTCCTGGGCCATGTCCCTCCTGTTGAGGTCAAGAGGTGAGAGTTCAAAGGTCAATATGGCTATCACGCCGTTTCAGGATTGGACGCTGCCTAGGTCTAAAACATGCTTAGGTATTGGTGAAAGCCAAAGGGTAGTTTCTTGAAAAAAGAGAGATGCCAAGTGTGCTGTTGCAAAAGGCTATAGGCTAGGCTATGCCACTTAGCAGACACTTTTATCCAAAGTGAGTTTTAGTACCGTGAGAGTGTACATTTTTAGAATAAGTATGTGATCCTTGTGGTAATTGAACACACAACTGTGGTGTTGCTAGTGCCATACTCTTACCAAATGAGACACACAGGACCAGAAGATTCTACTCTTCTAATCTCTAGCCAGCTGGCTGTAGCATTCAACGTGGTGTAAGCCTAAGCAAGTTGGTCATAATTCCCTAGAAAATTCTAGAAGTTGTTTGTTGCATCACAATGCCCGAGCATTCTATGGCAACACAATGACCTAAGCGCTGAAAATGTGTAATCACTGGTACTTAGGCTATCTGATATTAACACATAGCTCTCCTATGTAGATGAATTGCTGAAAGCAGATAATACAAGTAATAATAAAAGCTACCACTAATCTCTGACCAACCGACTGCTGAGTGTGTATGATGTCCCTCTCACTTCTGCTTCTCTCTGGGCCAGCCTGCCCTTGTAAGGCAGTCAAAACAAGATATAGTCTATGTGCAGAGTTCAAATGTGCTGTATTAAAATCAGACGAGGAATCTAAGCCTCACAGTCACTCTCCTGTATAACAAGTGACAGACTTGAGAGAAGAGGGTAAGAAGAGGGGTAAGGAATGAGGCTGCTTATGTCACCAGTAGAACTGGATATGAGTGACCTATACATAGAGACTAACTACAGGTAACATATAGCCTCGGCGTAGGCCAACAACTTTATGTTGTTGAATTACAGCTCACCTTTTATGTTATACACTAGGCCAGGGTTCCCCAACTGGCAGCCCACAGTTGAATTTATTTGGGGGGACACTAAAGAATGCAAAAACACCACCAAATAATTTTGGAGATCTTTTCCAAAGTATTTCCACACATAGAGAGAGATGTGATCGTATACAAATCTAAGCAAGATTTGAAATGACTGTTTTAGTCAAATATTATATATGTTTGGGCTTCTTGCGGTCAATTTGCAGTTTACAAATTATTTGTAATTATGTTCTGGCTCCCCGACCATCCTCTCAAGAAAAGAATCAGCCTGTGGCTGAATCTAGTTGATGATCCCTGCACTAGGCTATATAATTGGGCCTAATCCATTCTATACGGCCTCATTTTCTGTGCGGGGAACAGCATTAGGCCTAATTCGATACAGTCTACTGCTCCATAGCCATGTCGATAGCCTACGCTCTTCGTAACAGTTAGGCTACTATGTCAAAACATCAAAGAAGCCACAGATAAATGAAATCACTGCTAATGTGGTATAAGCTACATAAGGATGCATCCCAAATGACATTATACTAGACCCTGCTCAAAAGTAGTGCACTATATAGGGAATAGGGTGCCATTTGGGACGTAGTCTAACCTAAGCCTGGATATGGTAACAGTGATCTGGGTAGTAGTAATGTAGTGGTGCATTTGCTGGGTTGGTAGTAATGTAATGGTGCATTTGCTGGGTTGGTAGTAATGTAATGGTGCATTTGCTGGGTTGGACATCTGGTGTATGGTTTAGTACACTATCATTTTGTCTGTGGGAGACAGGATAGGGAGGGCTGCTTCACTACCCTGAGAATGCATATGAAAACTATACAGAAAGCATAACAAGCTTTAGTGAGTGTGGACGTGTGACGCCAAAGTGTCGTCAGCATTGTAGTGGGCTCCTTGGTAGTACGGAGAGGACATCATATGACTTCATCGTGACATGGACTTCACCAGCCTAATTCTATCTTTTACATAAACAGAGTGATTTGACTGAAAGTCAGAGAGAGAGCATAATCCAGTGGTAATCTCAGGGACTGTCTTTAATCTGGGTGGATAGCAACCACTCACAGAGGGGCTGAAATACCAAGATTACCATGGTGAAAAGAAAGCTAGCGATACAACAGCAGGTTAACTCAATGAAGATCATGCTAACAGTGAGCTGAGATTCACTCTCTTTCTATTGCTACAGCCTGAAAAGATAGACCACCTATAGGCTCTCTTTTTGCTCAGGTCCTGTGCCACGATTAAAACTTTGGCTGTGCCTGTGTGATTTTTCTCCTTTGATCTGAAATAGCTTACTGGGGGAAGAGACATGCAGGGGTCCTAAATAAGAATTTAGTTGGACAGTGTATACCATGTGTATCCCGTACATACGACTAATACAACTTGAAACGTTATATAGCCAGAGCCCGTATTTATGAAGCGTCTGATCTAGGATCAGATCCTGCCTGTCCATAATAATGTGATTCATTATGATCTAAAAGGCTAAACTGATCCTAGATCAACACTCCTACTTAGAGACGCTTGATAAATACAGGCTCAGATCTCAGGTTCAGAAGATCAGCACCATTCCATTCTGTCCTTCTCAATATTACTGCCACTTTAATTAAAGTCCCTCCTCGCTGCCCTTCCTTGCACCAATCATCGCCCCCTTTCTCTCCCCCTGACCCCCTAGGCTCCGCCTGATGGTGATCTCCAGATTAATTACAGTGAGATTTTATGATGGCCTCCTCTAGTCTAGATTATGTTATGTAATCTGCCATTAAAATCTACACTAGTAACAATCCCACACAAACACACAATACGCACATAAGGGAGAGAGAAACTCACACACACGTCAACGATGCATATAGACTGAAATCAGATCACAGCTTGAGTAGGCTACGTGGAAGCAATAAAACGTGGCGACTTGACACACAGAAGGCTACTTTCTCAGGTTGAACATAGAAACAATGTGGACTGTCTTTACTGCAGGCAAATGAGAGATGCTCCAGCCCAAAACAACGGCACCATTGTAACGCCAAGGTAGTGGGTTCGATCCCCGGGACCACCCATACACAAAAATTTATGCACGCATGACTGTAAGTCGCTTTGGATAAAAGCGTCTGCTAAATGGCATATTATTATTATTATTATTCCCTACGGGCCCTGGTCAAAAGTAGTGCACTATATAAGGAATAGGGTGCCATTTAGGACCCAGCCCTGATGAGAGGTGAATGAGTCGGAGAACACAACAAGCATTAGACCTACCTGGAGCTGAAACTATGTCTGGCATGTCATTGTTACACAGTACAGTAACGTGTCTTTAACGAACATGGTGAGGAATCCAATCCAATATGTAGGCTAGCCTGAACAACTTCCCTAATCATACTAACAGGTAAGAGACATAAGGCCTATCTAAATGCCAAAACATTTGTGTAGACCTACACATTCAGTTTAGCTGAAATCTGGAAAACAAATTTATGAACTCCAGCTGAAGTCTTGTTGCACACATCACACCATAGGCTAGGCCAGTGTTATGTCATTGGCCTAGTTGTGTAACTATGTTTTCAAACCACAGTGAACCAGTTCAACAGAGACTGACACACAGTCACACATGACTATAGGCTACATGCTGACTCTCACACAGATAGGCCGACACATTCACCTAGAGCTCTGCTGCGGATAGAGCTCTCTCCTCTACTAGCAAGGATGTCATGAGGGTATCGGCCAGGGACTTGTCATTGTCAGCTGATTTCATTTATCTCAATGGCATAATGTGGTTTGTGGGACCAATGTAACTAAATAACTGTTCTTATAGGCTAGGGTAATAGCCTACTAGTGTTGTTTGAATAGCCCAACACTATCCAAGTCACAGGAACCCATAGCCATAGGCTAGCCTACATTCACATTACATCACGTGTTAGTCTACATATGATTTGCCATTGGCTTTGTTTATTTAGCTAATGAGCTATCATTTTAACTTAACAGCTACTGCGAGTTTGCCTGTCTTGCTACAGATACAGCAACACTGGGTCTCTACTAGTAAGGATGGACCTAGCAGCAACAGAGGAAGCATGGTTTGGGTCCAGTCTGTTACCTCCATTGTGACTCGAAATAGTCCAATATTAGCTCTGTGATGCAACAAAGTGAAGGGCATTGTACGACAACGTCATAAAAGCTATTTGTTTGTCCTACTCCCAGGCACATTAGCTACAATATCTAATTGGGAAAACAAATGCTGCCATCAACTACATAACATTACCCAAACATATAATCAGACAATATAAACTAGCAACAATTAACCTAGTAAGGAGCTCTTACAGTAGCTTGCAGTGAGTGTAGTAAATTGCGATTAAAATCACACGGAACTGTGTGAAAAAGGTTGTTGAAAATCCCCAGCCTAGCCTGTATTATCGTTTCATTGCCTGCCTCAACAGTGCACAGTAATGTTCAAATAAGTGCATCATTGTAACAGGCAATTTAGGTAGACAAATAACGTTGATTGAGAATAAACCTGAAATGGGTGTCCTTCACAATCATGTAACTTTGTATTGGACCAACCTCAAGAATCGTCTCAAATTCCACCTCTCTCTTTCTACTCCTCTATTTCTTCGTCTCTACACCAGCAGATTACATCCGACATCATACGCAGAATGATGCCACAACGTAACGTACTCTACTGACTACACAAAATCCACTGTCATTGGCTGTTTGTTTAGTAAACCACGCCCATATATATTATCGTCTTTCACAAATTAAACGTCAATCATTTACAGCCTTTTAAAAACACAGCTGGTTGGACAGGGAATGTGAAAGTATACACCCGCCATAAAAGTGACAAAAAACAAGCATAGTGACAAATTGTCACTGACAATAAAATATTGTAACGTTAGCGGCCTCTTAACTAGCTGCCATTTATCAGTGTAACGTTAAGCAAATGTGATCTACTGTACGTCTAAGAAGTTGCTGACATCAACATGATGATGTAGTTAACTAGCTTTCCAACTCGTCTACTGACCTTTTATAGTGAAATCTAAGTTTAAAACAGGGAATGTAAAAAAAAAATGATAGGTAGCTAGCTAGCATCAAGTGTTAAAGTTTTGTGCAGGCTAGCCGTCCTTCGATAAGTGGACAGTGGACACTAACCTAGTTTAAGGACCGAGGTCATACAGTTACAGTAGCTAACGGGGTTAGCTAACTAACTAGTAGCACTGGCAGGATAGTACATCGTATATCTAGTCACACTAACGTTAGCTAGTTAATGTTCGATAACTTAGCTGTACCAGAACATAGATGCTGTAGCTAAATAAAGATCCAAAGCATCGTTAAAAGTTAGTGCGATATCTACTGGCTAGTCCGTTAGCTACCCACCCAGACCTATCAGTAGCTAGCTAGTTTGAACTCACGTTGCTTACCTTCTCTGTTTACGCTTCTGCTCGTAAGTAGCTAGCTACCCCACGACAACTTTTTTGGACTTCGGAAAATAATATCTAGCTAAGAAAAACGAATGATTGTAGGCTTGCTCGCTAACTCAACGCGGTATTGTTGGGTCGGTCTTTTCTCGCCTCTTCCCTACCCCCAACCAGACACTGCCTGTTTTGTTACTTTTTTCACTTAAACTCCGACTGTAAAATTGGTTGTGACGTCACAGACAACTCGATACACGTCACTGGGCTGTCAAATAATGTGGGTAGTTAAGTGTGTGTGATAGATAGCGAGATAGATGAGAATTATGTTATTGCAGTCTGTTTAATGATTGATTGGCAAATCGATTACGTGGCTAGCTGAGTCCAACCCAAATGTTGAATTTGCTAATTTCAAGGCCAGCCTAAATTGCTGCCTTCCCTGAACTCACACACATTGCAACAGTTTTATCTTTGGACACGAGTTTTACATTAGCCAGTATGGCCGCCTTGCGTGCAGCCAAACAAGCTCTGAGGAGAGAAATAAAGAAACGAGTAGCAGCGTTGGACGATCAAGAGAAACTTCGCCAGTCTCGAGTCATTTCGCAGAAGGTAACTGCAGTGAGATATAAACAATCATGTAGCAAAAAAGTGGCCATCACATTTACAATGTGCATGGAGGATGACGTTTCGTGAAAAACAATGCTACAAACTCATTTTGTGTATACATGTCATCGTCGCGTGGCCAATAGAGCTCGCCAGTTTGTAGTCCTAAAAACCGGAAATGAGTTACCTCTGGTTCGTTCAGCCATTCCTATGGGGAAAATGAATGCGGAAAGAATAGGGTTTTGGGATAAATGCCGAAAATAAGGTCTGGGATTAACAAGGTTTATGGTGCTTTCAAGACAAATGGGAACTAGAAACAAAACTAGGTGAAATCACGATGTCGGTGAGCTTCAGGTCGTAGCTCTAGAAAGATAGCAGAGTTTCGGACATGGAATTCCAGTTGACCTTTCAAAATACTTTTTACAGTCAGAGTTAGTTTTTTCTGAGTTCCTGGTTGTCTTGAACGCTCAGAAGTCGTCGGAGATTTCAGAGATCCCAGTTGTTCTGAATGTTGCATTAGGATATCTGGTATGTTTTGTTCTATGAGAAGATATCAGTCAGTTAACATGACCTTTATGAATTATGAAGCTTTTCTGATTATTTTATTATTATTATTTGATGTTAGACATTTACATTTTACATTTTAGTCATTTAGCAGACGCTCTTATCCAGAGCGACTTACAGTTAGTGAATGCATACATTCTTTCCTACCCCCTGTGGGAATCGAACCCACAACCCTGGCGTTACAAACACCATGCTCTATCAACTGAGCTACATCCCTGCCGGCCATTCCCTCCCCTACCCTGGGCCAATTGTGCGCCGCCCCATGGGTCTCCCGGTCGCGCCGGCTACGACAGAGCCTGGATTCGAACCAGGATCTCTAGTGGCACAGCTACCACTGCGCTGCAGTGCCTTAGACCACTGCGCCACTGCGCTCTCTAGCTGATGGAGATGATATCATAGAACAAAACTTATAAGATCTCCTAAGCCTGTGTTTACCACATACCTCATTTTCGGCGTTTATCTCAAAACCCTACAAAAATTCCATTAATTTCCCCATAGGCTTTGTACAATGGTTCCCAGGTGCCGTGGTTAAAAATGGCCTAAAACGACCAGTGGCGCTCCCTTGTGGCGGGTCACAGGTGGGGGGGTGTTGGCCCCCCTAGGGAGTCTCACCCAACCTGGCCATGGACCCCCAGCACACCCCCAAGGGCCCCTGGAGCCATCCCCTGGTCACGGCTAGACAACCTGTGGAGCAAAAACTGGATTTAGTGTGAGCCAGGGTGGAGTTGGTGCCTACAAAAACACACCATTACTATTGCTCTCTATAGCTACTTTTGTATTTAGTATTGTCAATACCCGCAAGCAGAAGACACCTAGCCATGAATCCTTTCAATTATATGTAACTTGTCTTTTACTAACAGATAGACAATATTGCTTTTAAAATAATCAAATAAATCAAACAATTCATTTTTCAGATGTTTCCAGTTGATGACCTTGCGTGGTTTTGATAGGCCATACTGCCTCCTAGCGTGTTAAACTGCCAATACTTCAATGCTGTAATCATATAATTACCAGTCTGACACCTCATACCTAATTACTTTCATCAATACCTAACAACACATTTTGAATGGTTAATTTACATGCATTATTTGATGTAATTTGATCCGTAAATGACAGGGAAATTAAAAAACTAGGCCTAACCCCTTATACTCTCTCCTCTCAACCAGCTCTTCAAGCACCCCAAGTATGCTAGCTGTGAGCGCATCGCTGTGTTCCTCAGCATGCACGACGAGGTGAGAACAGAGGAGATCATTCAGGACGTGTTTAAGCACGGTAAGACCTGCTTTATGCCCAAGTACTTGACCCAGGGCACCAGTAACCACATGGACATGGTGAAGCTCACCAGCATGGAGGATATGATGTCACTGCCTCTGACTTCCTGGAACATCAGACAGCCCGCCGATGAAGACAACACCAGAGAGGAGGCCTTGGAGACAGGTCAGTGTTAGCCTACAAACACACACACACACACACACACAAACAAAAGCTTTTTGCCCTGCTGCTGCAAGAAAATAAAATTAAAACATACAAAATTACAAAGAAGAAGATATTGGAGTCCGTCCACTTTGTGTGAGAACCTATCCTATTTCTTGGTGAACTCTTTATTGGTTTTACACAACAACCAAAGATCCTTTATATCCTACTGAGTCAGGTAAGCGTGATGGTACCTTCTTTCAGTACGCACACAAGGCCAGACACACACAGCTTTGTTTTCGTGAATTTTCGGGGAGTAAAAATGTATTCCCAATCAAAGCCTATTTTCCCTAACCCATAACCTTTAACTCAAACCCTAACTCTAACCCAAATGCCTAACCTAAACCTAACTCCTAAACCTAACCATTAAGCCTAAAATAACATTTTAACAAATTCAGGACATGAAAAAAGTCCTGACTCTTCAAAATGATTCATGTTTTCCTACCTTGTCAGGACATTCTGGTGACTTGTCAGGACATTGTGGTGACTTGTCAGGACATTGTGGTGACTTGTCAGGACATTCTGGTGACTTGTCAGGACATTGTGGTGACTTGTCAGGACATTGTGGTGACTTGTCAGGACATTGTGGTGACTTGTCAGGACATTCAAGTGACTTGTCAGGACATTCTGGTGACTTGTCAGGACATTGTGGTGACTTGTCAGGACATTCTGGTGACTTGTCAGGACATTGTGGGCCTGATAAGGTAGGAAAACACACACACACACACACAGGGTGCCCTATTAGTTTGTCTGTTGTATATTACCAGCTGTGTGTATCATAACACACTTATGACCTACATGTGTTTGAATTACCTAAATCCTGGCATGGCCTTGCAAAGTTAATCTTTCTTCCCTTATACACAGGTCATCTTTGTTCCCCCATGTGCCTTGTTTAGAAGTAGTGCACTATTTAGGGAAAAGGGTGCCATTTGGGATGCATTCACAGTCTCCAACGTGTGACCCCCCAAATAACACCATATTAGCGTCAGACCAAAGTTCATGTTTTGGTTTCCTCCACAAGATGGTGGTATAGCACCATCATCGAGACATCAAAATTGTAGTCTCCTGCAATAACAATCTTACATCTGGCCACAAACCTGTCATGTGACACTTAATCGAAATACTATCTAAGGTCAGTTTGGCATTCCCCCCCCCCCCCCCCCCCCCCTAAAGGTTAATCATGGGGTAGGGGGAGGATAAGATGATCCTAGATCTGATAACATCTACCCTGAGCACCAAATAAGCACTTGTGAATAATTGGTGAAGTTGCATAATTCTATTCTAATCACCTCTGCTGCTGCTGAATAAGAAGACAAGTCATATTGATAATGGTTATTAGCATTGTAATCTCTTGGATGGTGTTTCTTTTTTTTAGGCACTGTCAACCTCTCAACTATTTTAATCCAGACCGTCACAGTTTTCATCTTTAGATAGGATATTAAATACCGACGCCTGGGGAGGAAATGTGTTTATGGTGCATTCTCTGAGTCTATTTGAGCTGTTCAAATAATGTCATCATGATTTATGGAACCAAACAGGTCATAACCACGCTCGTTCATTGTGTATGTCTGAATGCACTCCTGTCTGGCAATAACCTGTGTAAATTCTAATTATCTCACTCACTCACTCACCTCTCACGCCTCTCACCTCTCACACCTCTCACCTCTCACGCCTCTCACCTCTCACCTCTCACCTCACGCCACCTCAAGACACCAGGTTCACTTTTGGCGTTGGTGCCTATGGAAAGACCCCCTTTAAATGTTTTCACATTTTGTTGCTTTCCAAAGTGGGATAAAAATTGATTTAATAGTCATTTTTTTGTCAAAGATCTACACAAAATACTCTGTCAAAGTGGAAGAAAAATTCAAACATTTTTTAAAGATGATTGAAAAATAAAACACTAAAATACAGTACCTTGATTAGATAAATATTCACCCCTTTGAGTCAATACATGTTAGAAACACCTTTGGCAGCGATTACAGCTGTGAGTCTTCTTGGGTAAGTCTCTAAGAGCTTTGCAAACCTGTATTGTGCAATATTTGCCCATTATTCTTTTGAAAATGATTCAAGATCTGTCAAGGTGTTGGGGATCATGGCTAGACAGCAATTTTCAAGTCTTGCCATAGATCTTCAAGCAGATTTAAGTCAAAACTGTAACTTGGCCACAGGAACAGTCACTGTGTTCTTGGTAAGCAACTCTAGTGTAGATTTGGCTTTGTGTTGTAGGTTATTGTTCTGCTGAAAGGTCAATTCCTTTCCCAGTGTCTGGTGCAAAGCAGACTGAAGCAGGTTTTCCTCTAGGATTGTGCCTGTGCTTAGCTCCATCCCGTTTCTTTTCATCCTGAAAAACTCCCCAGTCTTTGCCGATGTCAAGCATACCCATACCATGATGCTGCCGTGCTTGAAAATAAGGAGGCAGTTACTCAGTGATGTGTTGTGTTGGATTTGCCCCAAACATAAGGCTTTGCATTTAGGCCAAAAAGTGTATTCCTTTGCCTTGTTTTGTTTTGCAGTATTACTTTAGTGCTTTGTTGCATACAAGATGCATATTTAGGAATATTCTGTATATTTGTATTTTTCTTTTCACTCTGTCATTTAGGTCATTATTGTGGAGTCACTACAATGTTGTTGATCCATCCTCAGTTTTCTCCCATCACAGCCATTGAACTCTGTAGCTGGTTTAAAATCCCCAATGGCTCATGGTGACATCCCTAAGCAGTTTCCTTCCTGTCCTGCAGCTCAGTTCAGAACGAAGACTGCATCTTTGATGTGTTTGGGTGGTTTAATACATCATCCACAACATACAGTGGGGAGAACAAGTATTTGATACACTGCCGATTTTGCAGGTTTTCCTACTTACAAAGCATGTAGAGGTCTGTCATTTTTATCATAGGTACACTTCAACTGTGAGAGACGGAATCTAAAACAAAAATCCAGAAAATCACATTGTATGATTTTTAAGTAATTAATTTGCATTTTATTGCATGACATAAGTATTTGATCACCTACCAACCAGTAAGAATTCCGGCTCTCACAGACCTGTTAGTTTTTCTTTAAGAAGCCCTCCTGTTCTCCACTCATTACCTGTATTAACTGCACCTGTTTGAACTCGTTACCTGTATAAAAGACACCTGTCCACACACTCAATCAAACAGACTCCAACCTCTCCACAATGGCCAAGACCAGAGAGCTGTGTAAGGACATCAGGGATAAAATTGTAGACCTGCACAAGGCTAGGATGGGCTACAGGACAAGAGGCAAGCAGCTTGGTGAGAAGGCAACAACTGTTGGTGCAATTATTAGAAAATGGAAGAAGTTCAAGATGACGGTCAATCACTCTCGGTCTGGGGCTCCATGCAAGATCTCACCTCGTGGGGCATCAATGATCATGAGGAAGGTGAGGGATCAGCCCAGAACTACACAGCAGGACCTGGTCAATGACCTGAAGAAAGCTGGGACCACAGTCTCAAAGAAAACCATTAGTAACACACTAAACCGTCATGGATTAAAATCCTGCAGCGCACGCAAGGTCCCCCTGCTCAAGCCAGCGCATGTCCAGGCCCGTCTGAAGTTTGCCAATGACCATCTGGATGATCCAGAGGAGGAATAGGAGAAGGTCATGTGGTCTGATGAGACAAAAATAGAGCTTTTTGGTCTAAACTCCACTCGCCGTGTTTGGAGGAAGAAGGGGGATGAGTACAACCCCAAGAACACCATCCCAACCGTGAAGCATGGAGGTGGAAACATCATTCTTTGGGGATGCTTTTCTGCAAAGGGGACAGGACGACTGCACCGTATTGAGGGGAGGATGGATGGGGCCATGTATCGCGAGATCTTGGCCAACAATCTCCTTCCCTCAGTAAGAGCATTGAAGATGGGTCGTGACTGGGTCTTCCAGCATGACAATGACCCGAAACACACAGCCAGGGCAACTAAGGAGTGGCTCCGTAAGAAGCATCTCAAGGTCCTGGAGTGGCCTAGCCAGTCTCCGGAACTGAACCCAATAGAAAATCTTTGGAGGGAGCTGAAAGTCTGTATTGCTCAGCGACAGCCCCGAAACCTGAAGGATCTGGAGAAGGTCTGTATGGAGGAGTGGGCCAAAATCCCTGCTGCAGTGTGTGCAAACCTGGTCAAGACCTACAGGAAATGTATGATCTCTGTAATTGCAAACAAAGGTTTCTGTACCAAATATTAAGTTCCGCTTTTCTGATGTATCAAATACTTATGTCATGCAATAAAATGCAAATTAATTACTTAAAAATCATACAATGTGATTTTCTGGATTTTTGTTTTAGATTCCGTCTCTCACAGTTGAAGTGTACATATGATAAAAATTACAGACCTCTACATGCTTTGTAAGTAGAAAAACCTGCAAAATCGGCAGTGTATCAAATACTTGTTCTCCCCACTGTAACTATTACCTTGACCATGCTTAAAGAGATATTCAATGTCTCATTTGTTATTGTAACCATCTACCAATCACTGCCCTCCTTTATGAGGCTTTCGAAAAGCTCCCTGGTCTTTGTAGTTGAATCTGTGCTAGAAATGCAATATTTGACTGAGGGACCTTACAGTCAATGTAACTTATTATGTGAATTGTTAAGCCAAATGTTACTTCTGAACTAAGTTAGGCTTGCCTAAACAAAGAGGGTGAATACTTATGCAATGACTATTTTAGTTATTTAATTGTTATTAATTTGAAAAATAAAAATATATATTTTCACTTTACATTATTGAGTATTTTGTGTAGATCAATGACAAAAAAATTCAATTAAATCTATTTCAATCCCACTTAGTAACGCAACAAAATGTGAAAAAAAGTTCAAGGGGTGTAGACTTTCTATAGGCACTGTATACCAATCAATCACATGTCTTTTCTCTGACAGTGAACAGTTTGTTTGATGTGTTTCTCTCGACTCTGACTCAGTCCTGCAGCCTTCAATACCTCTCATGAACTTGTCATGGCTGTTGTCAAGGAAACTACCAATAGACCATAATGCAATGCAAATGTTAATACATGTGAAGTGGAAACAAAAGGTCTCTCTTGCCGTGCCACCAGATTAGCTTTGATTAGCGTCAGGGTTTTTACTTAGCAACAAGGGCACCTTATTCCAAGTACCTTGAATATTCCCAGTGACTTACAGAAGGGTTTTAGACCACAATATCGTTCCCTCTTTTCATAACAGCAGTTCCATCCACATAAAGAATGTATCTTTGTCCTGGGGTGCATAGACGGCAAAGGTCAGGAGGTGTGTGTGTGTGTGTGTGTGTGTGTGTGTGTGTGTGTGTGTGTGTGTGGACAACACAACACAAATTGCTACCTGCCAGGATTGCCATCCTGCTGAGCGTCTGAAAGTCGTCTTCAAATCATTTTCCTCTTGTTCAGATACTTACATGTGGGGATAGAGAGAACACAGCAGAGAGAGAGAGAGAGAGAAGGGGCAATGGCAAATTGGCACAGCAGGAGTAGATGTCCTTCAGAAAGGGAATGATTTAACATTCAACCGAGATCTTTGTTATTGGCTAGGAATAGAACAGACTGGAGTAGATAAAAAACCGAGATATTTGATTGGCTCTGTGTTATTTACACATAGGGAGGGTGTGGGAGTGTGCGAGCGTGCGCGTCAGGCTTAAAAAATGTTTTACTATCAGGGTTCAATTGTTAGCATTAAATCCTTACTGCCATTAAAGTAGATGATGTGATGCCAGATTAGTTTTCTGAACAGCAGTAGGCTACATGCATCAATAATAGATCAATGTTATTACCATGCAGTCTGGAGGGCCGGAAAAGAGAACGCAACAGTATGACATCCGCAACCTGCTGCTGTTTTGAGGAACGTGTATGCATAATGTCCCTGCTTAATCTGCATAAATGATTAATGAATGTCATGGTTACGTGACAACAGGAAAAGCTTTAGATATTAGAGTCTCAAGCTACACACAGGAGGATGGAGTGGGAGGTTCACATCATCACCAGAAACCTGGGGCCGCATTCATAAAGCGTCTGAGTTAGAGTGCTGATCTAGGATCAGGTTCATCCTGTCCATGTAACCTTTATTCATTTTGATCGAAAAGGCTAAACTTATCCTAGATCAGCACTCTGATATCAGATGTTCTAAGAAACATTCTGTGAATTATCTCATCTGTTATTTATTTGAGTTGTGAGCGAGCACTTGATGCTATGGTTGCACCAGGATGTTATGAAATATGAATCCAAGGGCTTGTGAAGTCTTGCAGCGAACACCATCCATCTTTTGACTCACAGAGAATCTGCAGCTTGTTCGGTCTGATGGAATTCTAAAGAATTGATCATGCTGGAGACTGTAGAACGTGACTGCTAAAATTGCTAAGTTTCTTTTTCATGAGAAATTGGGAATTGGAACTGAAATTGGGAATGCATGTTTTAGTTCTGGCATTTATTGAAGCAGGCCTGCAGTTCACTAATACGAAGCAACAATAGCATTTTTTGCCAAATTTATTTTGTAGGGTGGAGTGTATTTCTGTTTTAAATAGGATGAAGCAGCGTTGTTTTATAGCTTTGAGGAGCTCCTTTCAAGTTCTTGAACCAACCAATCCTTTCATAGTGTTGTGCTTTGAATACCATACGGGGGTAGGTCAACTGTTTAACAAGATTTATTGAAATTCAATTAAGGTTGCAGTTTGAACATCAGACACCACTGCTGTAAAACCTCTTACCCAGATTGCAAGTAAACATTGTGCTCACATAAGGGAGATGGCATCTGGCCATTGGCATCAGCTGTCTGAAAACTAAAATAAATCGTTCTTAAGGTATTCTAGTAAGCCTTCTCATTAATGTATTTTCATGTCTTCCTCCTGCTCCTATACAGGAGGTCTTGACCTGATCTTGATGCCAGGCCTGGGTTTTGACAGGAATGGGAACCGGCTGGGCCGAGGGAAGGGCTTCTATGACACATACCTGGAACGCTGTATGAAGCACCCCAAGGGGAAGCCGTACGCCATCGCTCTGGCCTTCAGGGAACAGCTGTGTCAGGACATACCTGTAGACAACAACGACATGCTGATAGATGAGGTCCTGTATGAAGTCCTGGACTAGTTAAAAGGCACATACATCATCCTATTTCTGAAGTAAATCTCTATTTTTTATGTAAATGTAATGTGAAAGAAGGGTTCAGACACCTTTTTTGTTTATTTGGCTTGTTTTTGAGAAAACGTACCCCAGCCGTGATACACTTCCTTGCTCGTTGTGCAGTATCAGGGCTCGCAAAAGACATGAAGAAAACACCCAAATATGTCCTTTTAGAAACAGACACGCTTTCAGTATAGTGATGTAGGTCTTCATATGTTGTACACATTAAATTGTGTCATTACGAACTTTATCCACAATGTTATATTACATTTTGTGCGACTGGAGACGTTTCTTCTACCAGCTGTGCTGCGCGGGCTGTGTCCGTGTACGATAGGGACACGCTCAACCTGCACAGCTGCAGGGGGGAAACAGTGCAACTCGACCAAAATGGATTATAACATTGCGGATACATTTCGGAATGACACAATTTAATGTGTACAACATCTGAAGACCTACATCACTATACTGAAAGCGTGTCCGTTTCTAAAAGGACATATTTGGTTGTTTTTGGAGCTTTTGTTCATGTCTTTTGTGTGCCCTGCTACTGCATAACGAGCAATGAGGAAGTGTATCGTGGCTGGGATAAACGTTTAAAAAACAAGACAAATCACACAAAAAGTGTCTCGACCCTTCTATAACATGCCATTTACATCAGAAATATAGATCTACTTCAGAAATAGGAAAATTCTCCTTTAACTGTGATGTGACTAGTCAACTGGACTTCAATGGTTTGATGATGAAATCAGTGGAGGCTGCTGAGGGGAGGACGGCTCATAATAATGGCTGGAACGGAGCATATGGAATGGCATCAAACCATGTGTTCCACTGATTCCGCTCCAGCCATTACCACGAGCCCGTCCTCCCCAATTAAGGTGCCACCAACCTTCTGTGGATGAAATGGTATTATATAGCACATTATATCATATTATGTGATCCCAGCTAACAGATTTAGGTTCCCAGAACATTGTGAGAAAGTTATTTCAAACAACCAAAAGAGAACCTTTAGGGAACGTTCTGTGCTAGCTGTGATGATATTGTTTGGTATGATGATATTATGATAAGACATGAAGCTGTGAACTAGTCAACAAGACAGTGGTGGAGCTGAGCCTGGTGGCCCAATTCCAAACTGATCATTAGCCCTTACTCCAATGTTTTTGTTTAAATACTGATCCAATCCATTTAAATATTCTAGTGGGGGCATCAACAAGGGCTTAGGTAAGGGGCCAGGGTTCAGTTTCGACTTGGGCCCTCTTAAGTGCTTGCTAAAGACCCCTAGTAATCATAATGGTCAAACAAGTTGTCTTAGAATGTGCCTGAATTGGCGAGGAATAAACTGTTAGGTTCTCTACAGATGACACTACCTTGTTTCCATTTCAAGATTCCTGTGATTCAGTTCTTTCTCGTCTTCTGTAATGAGACAATTATGCTGCCATCAGGGGACACAGGAGGTTTGGTTAGGAATAAAGACTGTTGAATGAGTACACACTTGTTTATTGCTCACCAAAGCTAGCTAGCATAGTTTTGGTGTTAGAAGTGGGATCCAAAACTCTCTGTTGTCTTAACAAAGGAATAACAGTATTATTACAGGAGACTGAGAGCACGCTGAGAATGAGTGTTTGACTGGCAGAATGTTAATGAACTGCCTAGTGCCTGCCTCGCTTGTTTGCCTAATTGCTGTGATGCCTTTGGGAATGAATCCATACTTTTCTGGTAGTCTTTTTATGTTTTGCTTATCAAAGTTTTGCCTGTTTTAAACTGAGACTGAGCGATATGACATTGCCAAGTGCAGCAGCATGAATCACAGAAAGCTTGAATGGCTCACCGCAGATCCATCAGGAAACTTTTGTTCCTGGGCTGTAACAAAAGGATGTACACTCCTACAGTAGCCCTTAAGAACCACAGTCATCCATCCATGATCTAAACAAGACAAATAAAGGCACCTGACAGAAAGATTACGTGACCTGTGTGGTCCAGTGATTATAGTGCCACTGACCCTGGTACACGTATACCAGAGTCGACATGGGTTCAAATCTGGCCCTCTGACTCGATCTCCTCCAGTCTTTCCTGGCTTCTGTCTGCTGTCCTCTGTTCAATAAGAACCATTAAAAAAATATGAAAGGAGTGAGGGGAAAAACTACAAAAGAGAGATGACAAAAGACCTCGTCTCAATCTTATTATTTTAGATTTTGGCTGTACTTCCACCACGGGCTGCCCACTCATTAAACCCCCTGCTGGTTTATAGTTTATTCATCTGCTGAAAGCAAAAGTGGTTTCACATCAGTACCTCTATGCCTTTTAATAGCATTCGTTTTGTGTGTTTAACATTGGTTTCTGTTGTAAAGCCCCAATTACCAAACAGTCGCATCTATCAAAGATCAAAGGCTCTGTCCGTCTGTCCGTCTGTCTGTCCGTCCGTCCACCCGCCCGCTCAGCAGTTGGTTTATTACCATAGTGGGGAGGAAGTCTTTCTCCAGCTGTATAGAACAGAACACACACACTTTTTCACCTACAACTGCCTTCTCTTCATCACTCTCTCCATCCTTTCTTTCTCTGCTTGTTCAATCTCTCCCAGAGAGCTAAAGCTGCCTGCTTCATCAGAACCTGTGTGAAGATGGTTTAGTAAAGAAATGAGATCTACAGGTGTGTGTACTCAGCATGGCTGCTCATTACAGAGAGGTAACACGGTTAGGTGGGACGGGCACATATAAATTAGGACTGTCAGTGTCAGGTGACACAGCCACCAGGTGACAGGTCTGGCTACGATGATGCAGGTAGCTCTGATGTCACACCCGTTCAGCATGATCAGGGGCCGTATGTATCAAGCATCTCAGAGCAGGAGTGCTGATTTAGGATCAGTTTAGCCTTTTAGATCACAATGAATAAGAATACATGGACAGGGGGGGCCTGATCCTAGATCAGCACTCCGACGTTGAGACGCTTGATACATACAGAGGGTGCATCTCAACAGTCTAGAAAACTCAGTAAATCATTACAACAAATGACATATACATCTATTTTTATCCAGAAATACAAGTAAGTCTATCCATAAATACCATTTATATATTTATGAACAGTATAAACCATTTTAAGTCTGAATGTAATCATATATAAAGAATGAACAACAGGCCTTATACATGTTCTAACAAACTGGAAAGATGTTTAACAAAATCAGACCCATAAATAAAGTGTTAAGTTGTGTCCCAAATAGCACCCTATTCCCTTTATAGTGCACTATTCTTGATCTGGGTTCATAGAACTCTGGTTAAAAGCAGTGCCATTTGGGACGCAATCTTAGACACTTCCTCAATGCTCCATAACTGGAGTCTCCAATGGCCTCTCACTGCCCTCTTCCACAGTCATTTGGCAGTCTCCTTGTGTTTAACCTGTTGATCCCCTGTGTATGTATGTGTGTGTGTGTGTGTTTTGTCTCTCCCCTGTGCATGTGTGTGTGTTGATCTCTTCCCAATGAACCACAAGAGTGAGGGCTCTTCAATATTAAATGAGAACGGGAAGAGTGTTTCTGCTCTGGGGACTGCGCCGAAAATGAGCTTGTGTTTGGATTTCACACCCCAAGTGAACATGCGCACACTCACCCCTGTAGGTCTCATTTCTTTAATTAACAATCTTCAGAATTACACTGGTTCTGATGAGATTATCCCAGGAAGCCAACACAAGTCTTCAGGTCTCAGGCAAGGTTACTCATCATAGTTCACTAAACCAACTCGCTTAGGTAAATTGATTGAAGAAATTATATGGTAGATATTAAACCAGAGATGTTTTCAACAGTTACTTGCAGTTGAATAATCAACTAAATGAGGCTTGATTATAAATAGAAATTCATGCATGAACTAGATTCTCAGTTTACAGAGATTGGCCTACTAAAGTATTTTTGATGTTTGATTCTGTTTTGGAGTGATTCCCCAGGCAATTACTTTATGGCATCTATGCTGGAGCCTTATGCTACGTTAGTAACGAAGTGGGAATTTACCACATACTGGGAAAGATCCACTTGAACAGCCCTCCAACTGGTTACTATTGGGAAATCTTCCCTGAGCTCCAACTTCTACCATATGCTGACCTCTGACATCACCCACTAAGGAAATGACATCGATAACAGCATTTTCAGCAGTTAAAAAACCATTATTTATAAAAAGCAATCTATTAATATATTTTTTAAACTATATAATTTGTTTACAAGCATGATAGCTGTACTTTTAGTGTATGGTTGACACAGCTTGTTGGCCATTAGCCAATATGCTACCCAGGAAAGGGCTGAAAATAGCCCATATTAATAGATGTAGATGTAGCCTTAGAAATCAATAATCTTTGTCTAATACGAGGTGAGTAATCACTGTCCTGATATCCAGAAGCTTTTTTGGTCATAGGAGACAGTGGCAGAAACATTATGTACAGAATAAATTACAAATAACGCGAAAAAACACACATAATAGCACAATTGGTTAGAGGGCCGTAACACGGCAGCCATCTCCTCCGACGCCATTCTATTGTGCTATTATGTGTGTTTTTTCGCGTTATTTGTAATTTATTCTGTACATAATGTTTCTGCCACAGTCTCTTATGACCAAAAAGAGCTTCTGGATATCAGGACAGCGATTACTCACCTCGTATTGGACGAGTGTTTTTTATTTGACAAGTCGGATGCGAAGGATATCTACAGACACCCGACAAGGCCCAAAACCCCATCATTCGCATGACAAAGAGACTGAGATATCGTGGATGTAGGTCGGGGTGCCTTGTAAGGATCCAACGACGAGCGAGTAATCTGCCTCTTCCATCAATCCTATTAGCCAATGTACAATCATTGGAAAACAAAATGGACGACCTAAGATCAAGAATATCCTACCAACGGGACATTAAAAACTATAATATCTTATGTTTCACAGAGTCGTGGCTAAACGACGACATGGACAACATACAGCTGGCGGGATATACGCTACATCGGCAGGATAGAACGGCTGACTCCGGTAAGACAAGGGGTGGCGGTCTGTGTATATTTGTAAACAACAGCTGGTGCAAAAAATCTAGTACTGCTGCTACACTGACATTTTCAACATGTCCCTGACTGAGTCTGTAATACCAACATGTTTCAAGCAGACCACCATAGCCCTGTGCCCAAGAACACTAAGATAACCTTCCTAAGTGACTACCGACCCGTAGCACTCACGTCTGTAGCCATGAAGTGCTTTGAAAGGCTGGTCATGGCTCACATCAACACAATTGTCCCAGAAACCCTAGACCCACTCCAGTTTGATTACCGCCCCAACAGATCCACAGATGACGCAATCTCTATTGCACTCCACACTGCCCTTTCCCACCTGGACAAGAGGAACACATACGTGAGAATGCTATTCATTGACTACAGCTCAGCGTTCAACACCATAGTGCCCTCAAAGCTCATCACTAAGCTAAGGACCCTAGGACTAAACACCTCCCTCTGCAACTGGATCCTGGACTTCCTGACGGGCCGACCCCAGGTGGTAAGGGTAGGTAACAACACATCTGCCACGCTGATCCTCAACACGGGGGCCCCTCAGGGGTGTGTGCTCAGTCCCCTCCTGTACTCCCTGTTCACCCATGACTGCATGGCCAGGCACGACTCCAACACCATCATTAAGTTTGCTGACGACACAACAGTGGTAGGCTTGATCACCGACAACGATGAGACAGCCTATAGGGAGGAGGTCAGAGACCTGGCCGTGTGGTGCCAAGAAAAAAAAGAGGACTGAGCACGCCCCCATTCTCATCGACGAGGCTGTAGTGGAACAGGTTGAGAGCTTCAAGTTCCTTGGTGTCCACATCACCAACAAACTATCATGGTCCAAACACACCAAGACAGTCTTGAAGAGGGCACGACAAAGCCTATTCCCCCTCAGGAGACTGAAAAGATTTGGCATGGTTCTTCAGATCCTCAAAAGGTTCCACAGCTGCACCATCGAGAGCATCCTGTCTGGTTGCATCACCGCCTGGTATGGCAACTGCTCAGCCTCCGACCACAAGGCACTACAAAGGGTAGTGCGTACGGCCCAGTACATCACCGGGGCCAAGCTTCCTGCCATCCAGGACCTCTATACCAGGCAGTGTTTGAGGAAGGCCCTAAAAATTGTCAAAGACTCCAGCCACCCTAGTCATAGACTGTTCTCTCTACCACCGCACGGCAAGCGGTACCGGAGCGCCAAGTCTAGGTCCAAAAGGCTTCTTAACAGCTTCTACCCCCAAGCCATAAGACTCCTGAACAGCTAATCATGGCTACCCGGACTAATTGCATTGACTCTGTACCCCCTGTATATAGCCTCCCTACTGTTATTTTATTTTATTGCTGCTCTTTAATTATTTGTTATTTTTTTATTTATCTATTTTTTACTTAACACTTTTTGTAACAGTCAGTATCAAATTAATATGTGTGAAATGCTTGATAGTGTATGTGATGTAAACAGAGAGGTCTACTTTCTTGGGGACCTGAATATTGACTGGTTTTCATCAAGCTGTCTGCTCAAGAGGAAGCTTCTCACTGTAACCAGTGCCTGTAATCTGGTTCAGGTTATTAATCAACCTACAAGGGTGTTTACAAACACTAGAGGAACAAGATCATCCACATGTATTGATCACATGTTTGTATACGTACCCATTGGATGCAGTGATCACAATATAGTGGCTATATCCAGGAAAGCAAAAGTTCCAAAAGCTGGGACTAAAATAGTATATAAGAGATCATACAAAATATTTTGCTGTGACTCTTATGTGGATGATGTTAAAAAATATTTGTTGGTCTGATGTGATTAATAAGGAGTATCCAGATGCTGCGCTTGATGAATTTAATGATAAACATGCACCTGTTAAGAAACTGACTGTAAAATGTATGCACTCACTAACTGTAAGTCGCTCTGGTTAAGAGCGTCTGCTAAATGACTAAAAATGTAAAATGTAAATGTTAGAACTGTTAAGGCTCCATGGATTTGTATGGTTGAAAGAGATGGGGCAAAAGGAGTGGCTAATACGTCTGACTGGCTGACTTACTTCAAATTGAGAAATTATGTGATTAAACTCAACAACAAGAAGAATAAACTATATTATGAAGCCAAGATCATTGATATAAAGAATGATGGGAAAAAAACTGTAGAGTACTTTAAATGAAATTATGATCAGAATGACAAATTCAACTCCATCTTTCATCGAATCAGATGGCTTCATCACAAAACCATTTTATGTTGCCAATTATTTCAATGATTACTTCATTGGCAAAAACTGGTGTTTGACCAAATACAATGCTACTTCAACGTAAACAAATTAACAACTGACTTTCAGCATGCTTATAGAGAAAGGCAATCAACATGTACTGCACTGACATAAATGATGATTGGTTGAAAGAAATTGATTGTGGGAGCTGTACTGATAGATTTCAGTGCAGCCTTTGATATTATTGACCATAAACATCGGCCATATTGTGGATTCAGAGCTATCTATCTAATATAACTCAGATGGTTTTCTTTAATGGAAGCTTCTCTAATGTCAAACATGTAAAGTGTGGTGTACCGCAGGGCAGCTCCCTAGGCCCTCTACTCTTTTCTATTTTTACCAATGACCTGCCACTGGCATTAAACAAAGCATGTTTATCCATGTATGCTGATGACTCAACCATATACGGATCAGCAACCACAGCTAATGAAGTCACTGAAACCTTTAACAAAGAGTTGCAGTCTGTTTTGGAATGGTGGCCAGTTATAAACTGGTCTTGAACATCTCCAAAATTAAGAGCATTGTATTTGGTACAAATCATTCCCTAAGTTCTAGACCTCAGCTGAATCTGGTAATGAATGGTGTGGCTGTTGAACAAGTTGAGGAGACTAAATTACTTGGTGTCACCTTAGATTGTAAACTGTCATGGTCAAAACATATATATTCAATGGTTGTAGAGATGGGGAGAGGTCTGTCCATAATAAAGAGACACCACACTCCAAAAAGCAAGTTCTGCAGGCTCTAGTTTTGTCTTATCTTGATTATCGTCATATGCTCAAGTGCTGCAAAGAAAGATCTAGTTAAGCTGCAGCTGGCCCAGAACAGAGCGGCACGTCTTGCTCTTCATTGTAATCAATATATATTATTGATACTATGCATGGCAGTCTGTCTTGGCTAAGAGTTTAGGAAAGACCGACTGTGTCACTTCTTGTTTTTATAAGAAACATGTTGGAAATTCCAAATTGTTCGCATAGTCAATTTACACACAGCACTGACACACACACACTTACCCCACCAGACATGCCACCAGGGGTCTTTTCACAGCACCCATGTCCAGAACAAATTCAAGGAAACGTACAGTATTATACAGAGCCATGAGTGCATGGAACTCCCTTCCATCTTATATAGCGCAAGTGAACAGCAAACCTGGTTTAAAAAAACAAATAAAGCAACACCTCACAGCACAACGCCTCTCCCCCATGTTACCTATTTGTTGTGTGTATGTACTGACATGTCTGTGTAACTGCTAGATGCACACACACACACACACACACACACACACACACACACACACACACTACATGTTTATGTTTTTAAATGTACGTCAATCGTGAAGCTTTTTGTCTGTAATGTATTTTTTGTAATATGTCGGACCCCAGTAAGGCTAGCTGTCGCCATTGGCGTCGGCTAATGGGGATCCTAATAAATCAAATCAAATTCTCAACGAGTTCAAAGCACATGCATGCATCCAACTAGTATTTACGACTTCACAAATGGTAAATTCCCACCTTCCACACGGTTACGAGCGCAGCATTAAACATAGGCTCCAGCATAGATATGGAAAGATAGCACACGTTCTATCCTTGCAAATGACATCTTCTGTGACAGCATGGGCAGCTATCTCCACTTTAAAGTATTATGTTTCCTCTACTTCTATGAGTGAATTGGCAATTCGTAAATAAACTGAAAAGGTGTGTAGCACCACTGACTGTGCTGGAGTGTGTATAGTCTGAAAGGTATAAAGCCACGTAATGGTGGAAGAACACAATGGCACTGTACATGCTGAAACAGGTTCCATCCATCCACCCTCTTTCTATCTCTATGGGGTCAAGTACGTTCCCCCAAACACAGATCTAGGATCAGATTATCCTACCCCTAATGCTAACCGTAACCATTAGGGCGGTGTAAACCTTTCTGACCCTGTATCAGTTTATTCACTCTGTTACTAATGCTGCCATACCTACAAGTCAGTGACAATATTGATCCTGTAATGTTGTGTGTGTGTATGTGTGTAGGACAGGAATAATAGTCCAATAACCAGGTTTCCAAGTTGCGTTGTGCTTGTAGAGCTGACTAATGATAATGGACTGATGGTGATACACACACACACACACACACACACACACACACTGTAGAGCTGAGTAATGACAAGTGGCTGATGTAGCACACACAGACATACAGAACTGCAGAGCTTTCAGTGGCGTTCCACAGACATACACATTTGTTCTGAGGGTTTACGTATGAGCAGACTACCATTCTCTCTGGTTGCGTCCCAAATGGCATTGACCAAGGCCCATTGTGAATAGGGTACTATTTGGGACACACCCTCTGCCATGAGCAGCAGAGAAAAATGGCTGAACAGATTTAACGGTCTGAGAAAAAGTTATAATATTCTGGAATCATTGGTACAGGCCTGCCCCCACCTGGAATCACTGGTACAGGCCTGCCCCCACCTTGAATCATTGGTACAGGCCTGCCCCCACCTGGAATCATTGGTACAGGCCTGCCCCCACCTGGAATCACTGGTACAGGCCTGCCCCCACCTTGAATCATTGGTACAGGCCTGCCCCCACCTGGAATCACTGGTACAGGCCTGCCCCCACCTTGAATCATTGGTACAGGCCTGCCCCCAACTGGAATCATTGGTACAGGCCTGCCCCCACCTGGAATCATTGGTACAGGCCTGCCCCCACCTGGAATCATTGGTACAGGCCTGCCCCCACCTGGAATCTGAGGCAGAGGAAAGGACATGTAGTGAATGGATTAATGAATGAATTAATGAATGAATTAATGGGCATATGTATGTATGCATAGTATGTACAGGTAGGTATGTATGTGTATGAAAAAGTGAATGAATGAACAAATGAATGAATATTTAACACGAGGTAATAGTCACTTTTATCCCCTGTTAAATTATTAATTTTAATATGTGCGATTGCACCCGGGACTCAAGCCGGGTGTGCCCACATCCAGTCAACCTGTCAGTAATGACTGTACTGCCTTCATCAATTCATAACTGTGGACACTAACTTTGTAATGTATATTCACAATGAATCTGACATGAATATGCATGATAATTCTGAACATCTCATTTTGCAACAGGAGCAGCACGGACTGAACAGTCTTGAGATGGAGAGCTGACTAGAGTTTGGTTTGTGGGATGGAACTGAAGGATTCTGGGTACTGGCCAGCTGGGCTACTAGACTGCGGTTTCTATTAGCCTGGGTAACATTCAGGTCCTAAATCTGCACCATGCAACTTTTATAAAGACAACATTTCATTGAGGGCAATTTGATGTTTTGGAAGGCCCCCCTACCTCCTGCCCCAATGATTGGCCTGCTGCTTTTGAACAGCATTTCTTTCTCTTCTTCCCCAATCCTCTCCTCTCCTCTCCTCTCCTCTCCTCTCCTCTCCTCTCCTCTCCTCCTATTTGAGCGCAGCAAATCTCCTGAATAGGGTGGAATCCAACTTGAGTGTACTTCCGCACAAAGATTGTTTTCATGCCATTGCAATTATTTGCACTAAAGGGTGAGTTACACTGTTGTGTCTGAAGCTGATTGGCTCTTATGGGTAGGACATTTATTGTAGAGCACTTTCACTGTGACGGTTGTCCTGATTAGTAAGTGGTTGGCTTACTTTTTAGCCTGCCAAATATTGCATGTATTGGAACAATTCAGCTAGCATTCAACTTCAGCGCAAAATCCAATTTATTTATTTATTTAATCAGGGAGTCACCATTGAGACCAGTGTCTCTTTTACGAGGGAACCCTGCATATACAATGTCATAAAATACATCAACAATCAAATACAATATAAACTAATGAAATACAGCACAACACATTGAACAGACACACAATAATATATGCAATATACACAAAACACAGGAGGCTGCTGAGGGGAAGACGGCTCATAATAATGGCTGGAATGGAGTAAATGGAATGGCATCAAAAACATGGAAACCATGTGATTGATGTATTTGATACCATTCCACATTACTATAAGCCCGCCCTCCCCATTTAAGGTTCCACCGGCCGCCTGTGATACACAATATACACTAAACCCAGTCAACTAAAACAAACACATTCTTCATTATAAAAATCCTCTGTCCGCTGGCTGAACTGCCTTAGGGACACTAACGCATCTATTCTAAATGTATTTTGGAGATCATTCCAAACATGTGGAGCAAGACAACTAAAGGCTGACATATCTAACTCTGTAGACACCAAAGGAGTCTCTAGAGTTAACCAACCCTGTGAACGGGATTGATAATTGTAATTTTAAATCTTAACAGTGAAGTTAGGTAAGTTGGAAGCTTGTGGAGCAGGGCTTTGTAAACAAAAAGATGTTGTCTACGTGACTTCAAAGAAGTCCAGCCCACCTTTTGGTAAATTACCTACAGTTCAATCAACTAGGAGAAAACAATCATTTATATCCATTGGTCTGGTGAGCATTGTCAGCATTTCTGCACTTACAGCCTTTATCAGTCCCTCCAGGATTTCGCTGTGATTTTTTGTAATACTTGTGGGAAAAAATCCTGGCTTTTGCTGCGGCAATTCTGACATGATTCGACTGTTTTATGCGGAAATAGTGCAGTGATTGGTAAATTTTCAACCCCTCGCATAATATGCAGGGTATTGTTGATTTTGCAAAAATAATCCTGGAGGGTCTGCTTTATACTCCTCCCCCATTCTTTAACTCGCTCTCTCTCTCTCTCACACACACACATGCACACATGTACAAATACACACACACACATATGCAACTGTGTGCCCATACATGTAATCAGAGCCTGGCAGTGGCCCATGGAAATCTCATCAGGAAGTGGGATGCGACAGTGTGTGTGAGACTTTTGATGGTGGTGTGGGGCGTGAAGGGGACGGATGTGTTTGGGGGGAGGGTCTAGGACAGGTTGGGGTGGTGGGGTTGGCTCTCTGAGCCATGCCATGTGGATGGAGGAGGAGGGATGATTTACAAGCAATCTGGGGTGTGAGTGCTAGTCAGCACTGGCATGTACACACACACACACACACACACACACACACCCTCTGTCTGAGACAGAACGTGCCCCGACTCCGAATGGTAGGATGAAAGCCAGGTCAGATGGAGAGGGAAAGAAAGGAAGAGAGAAAGAGAGGGAAAGAGGTAGAGATGTGTGATAAAAAAGACAGCGTTCTCTCAACCATTGTGTCAGTATACAACCTGAGTGTGTACCTCTGAGATGAATATACCAGCAATGCACAGCTTGTCAGTACAGAACATAATACCATTTCAATTACAGTCATTACAGCCTTTTAAAGGTGAGATACAAGCACAATAGCACTGCATACAAAACAGGTTATTTCTTGAACTGTTAGCAAAAGCCACCCACTTATATTGAAATTCAGAAGCAGCTCTGAGTCTATATACATTCTGTAGTCATTTTGATATGTACAGTGGGGAGAACAAGTATTTGATACACTGCCGATTTTGCAGGGTTTCCTACTTACAAAGCATGTAGAGGTCTGTAATTTTTATCATAGGTACACTTCAACTGTGAGAGACGGAATCTAAAACAAAAATCCAGAAAATCACATTGTATGATTTTTAAGTAATTAATTTGCATTTTATTGCATGACATAAGTATTTGATCACCTACCAACCAGTAAGAATTCCGGCTCTCACAGACCTGTTAGTTTTTCTTTAAGAAGCCCTCCTGTTCTCCACTCATTACCTGTATTAACTGCACCTGTTTGAACTCGTTACCTGTATAAATGACACCTGTCCACACACTCAATCAAACAGACTCCAACCTCTCCACAATGGCCAAGACCAGAGAGCTGTGTAAGGACATCAGGGATAAAATTGTAGACCTGCACAAAGCTGGGATGGGCTACAGGACAATAGGCAAGCAGCATGGTGAGAAGGCAACAACTGTTGGCACAATTATTAGAAAATGGAAGAAGTTCAAGATGATGGTCCATCACCCTCGGTCTGGGGCTCCATGCAAGGTCTCACCTCGTGGGGCATCAATGATCATGAGGAAGGTGAGGGATCAGCCCAGAACTACACGGCAGGACCTGGTCAATGACCTGAAGAGAGCTGGGACCACAGTCTCAAAGAAAACCATTAGTAACACACTACGCTGTCATGGATTAAAATCCTGCAGCGCACGCAAGGTCCCCCTGCTCAAGCCAGCGCATGTCCAGGCCCGTCTGAAGTTTGCCAATGACCATCTGGATGATCCAGAGGAGGAATGGGAGAAGGTCATGTGGTCTGATGAGACAAAAATAGAGCTTTTTGGTCTAACCTCCACTCGCCATGTTTGGAGGAAGAAGAAGGATGAGTACAACCCCAAGAACACCATCCCAACCTTGAAGCATGGAGGTGGAAACATCATTCTTTGGGGATGCTTTTCTGCAAAGGGGACAGGACGACTGCACCGTATTGAGAGGAGGATGGATGGGGCCATGTATCGCAAGATCTTGGCCAACAACCTCCTTCCCTCAGTAAGAGCATTGAAGATGGGTCGTGGCTGGGTCTTCCAGCATGACAACGACCCGAAACACACAGCCAGGGCAACTAAGGAGTGGCTCCGTAAGAAGCATCTCAAGGTCCTGGAGTGGCCTAGCCAGTCTCCAGACCTGAACCCAATAGAACATTTTTGGAGGGAGCTGAAAGTCCGTATTGCCCAGCGACAGCCCCGAAACCTGAAGGATCTGGAGAAGGTCTGTATGGAGGAGTGGGCCAAAATCCCTGCTGCAGTGTGTGCAAACCTGGTCAAGACCTACAGGAAACGTATGATCTCTGTAATTGCAAACAAAGGTTTCTGTACCAAATATTAAGGTCTGCTTTTCTGATGTATCAAATACGTATGTCATGCAATAAAATGCAAATTAATTACTTAAAAATCATACAATGTGATTTTCTGGATTTTTGTTTTAGATTCCGTCTCTCACAGTTGAAGTGTACCTATGATAAAAATTACAGACCTCTACATGCTTTGTAAGTAGGAAAACTTGCAAAATCGGCAGTGTATCAAATACTTGTTCTCCCCACTGTACCTGTACTCCTACTGTCTTGAATGACTGTGTGTGGGTGGGCAGGGCCGGTTCCAGGCATAAGTGGCATAAGTGGCTGCTTAGGGCCACCGGCTGCTTAGGGCCCCTGGCTGCTTAGGGCTCCTGGCTGCTTAGGGCCCCTGGCTGCTTAGGGCCCCTGGCTGCTTAGGGCTCCTGGCTGCTTAGGGCTCCTGGCTGCTTAGGGTTCCTGGCTGCTTAGGGTTCCTGGCTGCTTAGGGCTCCTGGCTGCTTAGGGCTCCTGGCTGCTTAGGGCTCCTGGCTGCTTAGGGCTCCTGGCTGCTTAGGGTTCCTGGCTGCTTAGGGCCCCTGGCTGCTTAGGGCTCCTGGCTGCTTAGGGCTCCTGGCTGCTTAGGGCTCCTGGCTGCTTAGGGCCCCTGGCTGCTTAGGGCCCCTGGCTGCTTAAGGCCCCTGGCTGCTTAGGGCTCCTGGCTGCTTAGGGCTCCTGGCTGCTTAGGGCCCCTGGCTGCTTAGGGCCACCGGCTGCTTAGGGCCCCCGGCTGCTTAGGGCTCCCGGCTGCTTAGGGCCCCCGGCTGCTTAGGGCCACCGGCTGCTTAGGGCCCCTGGCTGCTTAGGGCCCCTGGCTGCTTAGGGCCACCGGCTGCTTAGGGCCACCGGCAGCTTAGGGCCCCTGGCTGCTTAGGGCCACCGGCAGCTTAGGGCCACCGGCAGCTTAGGGCACCTGGCTGCTTAGGGCCCCTGGCTGCTTAGGGCCACCGGCAGCTAGTTTTTTATTGTTACTATTTGAGAGTAAGAATAGTATAATACACCAGGTGCAAATTCGAAATTTGGTTGTGCGTCAGCAGTTTTTTCTCTTGTTATATTAGTCACTGACAGTCGCTCAATTAGCCATGTCAGTTAATTTTCAGATTGGTAGTTAGCTGGCTAAACTATTTAAATTTGTAGTAATCATGGCCGAATACCGACCGGGCACGCAGTGCACATGCCTAGGGTCCCTAACCTACAGGGGGCCACCTTTTGATTTTGTTAATCATTCTCACTCAGATATTATATTTACATGTCATAAGTTATTACAAAATGTGTAGAATTGCTGGAAATTAGCTATCAAACTGCAGAAATGTCTCTCCACCCCATGGCATAATGAGCAGAATTGCATGACATTTTTTATACAATTGCAAAGTTTTCTCTCCTCCGCATGGCAAAATGTGTAGAATTGCAGAAAACTTGCTTTGAAACTGTAACATTTTCCAACTAGCTCTCACAGTCACTTCAGAATTAGACGTTCATCCATGTTTCTCAAGTGTTTAAGATTACGTTTAGGCATTAACCTTAAGGTTAGACATTAACTCTGAATGGTTTAGGTCAGGCTTAAGGATTCGAACTTGCAACCTTTGGAATCAGAGGCAGATGCGTAAGCTCTCTCTCTCTCTCTCTCTCTCTCTCTCTCTCTCTCTCTCTCTCTCTCTCTCTCTCTCTCTCTCTCTCTCTCTCTCTCTCTCTCTACCTCCCTCCTTCCATCTCTACCTCTCCCAATCCTAACTCCCTCTCCATCTCTCCCTCTCTTCATCCCTCCCTCCCCCTTTCCTCCCTCTATCCTTCCATCTTTTCATCTCTCCCTCCTACCTGTGTGATAAAATCCTGCTGTTGCAGAGGCTGTCCCTCCATCCCTTCCTCCGCCTCATCCCTCCTCCTCCATACCTCTCCTTCCTTCCTCCTCTTCCCTGCTCACCAGTAACTCCAGCTCTGCAGATGGTCCCTCTGTTGGCAGTCCGGTATCACAGCAGCTCAGTCCCCTCTCTCGCTCACACACACACACACACACACACACACACACACACACACACACACACACACACACACACACACACACACACACACACACACACACACACACACACACACACACACACACACACACACACACACACACACACACACACACACACACACTAGCAGCCAGCCTCTTGGCAGTGCAGTATTCATGCAGGGAGGACTGATGGCTGTGTTCATATGTGTCCATACAGCCACTGATAGGGATACAGAGGCCACAACATGGCTGTGTGTGTGTGCATGTCTATGTGCGTTTGTGTGCCAGAGAAAGAGAGATGGCCATAAAAGGGATATCATACAATATCTCTGTTATTGTCCTAAATCACCAGGACTACCATAGAGTGTAGTTCACACCAAGTGTCAATTATTTCATCTCAACAGATGTGAAGGTGACTCACAGCAACTGGGTTCACTACCGAAACAATCTCACTGAAGGGCGCTCTTTCATGCAGTGCTGAGAGTATTGCTATCAAGTAGAATACCTGAGTGTGTGTGTGTGTATGCGTGTGTGTTTGTTTGTGTGTGCGTGTGTGTGTGTGTAGGCATGAACACACATACACACACACACATATACACACACACACAGACACAGACACAGTTTCATATCCAGCAGAGTATCACCCAGGAAGGGCTGCTGAGGGAAGAATAGAACACAGCCTAGTTTCTATAATCCTTTTGATAACACATCTCATCTGTAACAGATGACACATACTTTAACACACAGTCAGAGAGGAAATCAGAGAAAACATGATCAACATTGCAGAGGTTTCGTCTCAAATGTCTCCCTATTCCCCATATAGTGCACGACTACTATGTCAGACCCCTATAGACCGGTTAGCTGACAACGTCACCAAAACGATGCTCACGCTTCAATGGGGCAGAAGTCTGTGTGTTCTTGTGATTCTGGATGTCCAGTTAGCTAGCAACAATGACAAAGAAGCTGCCATGTGGGGAATCGTAGGTGGCTCATTTCAGCTAGTTTTATCTGATTATTGATATGCTAATATGGCAAAACATTGCTAGCTAGCTAACCAACAACTGTAACGATGTATCTAATTGTGCAAATCTATTTATGTTTTCAATAAACATTGGAGACTAAATATAGTTTACATGTCAACAGTCTAAGTCAACCCAGTCTGTTTTGCCCTTTAGTTGACATTTTGTCAACAATCTAAGCCAAGCTATGATCCCTTATTGATGTCACTTGTTAACTCCACTTCAATCAGTGTAGATGAAGGGGAGGAGACAGGTTAAATAATAATTTTTAAGCCTTGAGACAATTGAGACATGGATTGTGTATGTGTGCCATTCAGAGGGTGAATGGGCAAGACAAAAGATGTAAGTGCCTTTGAACGGGGTATGGTAGTAGGTGCCAGGCGCACCAGTTTATGTCAAGAACTGCTTTTTCACGCTCAACACTTTCCCGTGTGTATCAAGAATGGTCCGCCACCGAAAGGACATCCAGCCAACTTGACATAACTGTGGGAAGCAGTGGAGTCAACATGGGCCAACATCCCTGTGGAACGCTTTTGACACCTTGTAGAGTCCATGCCCCGACAAAATGAGGTTGTTCTGAGGGCAAAAAGAGGTGGTGCAACTCAATATTAGGAAGGTGTTCCGAATGTTTGGTATACTCAAGGTATGTGGCTCTCTGTTCACTACCTTTGGCCAGATCCACATAGGGCCACATGAGGCTCTGGCCAAAAGCAGTGCACTAATGACTAGGGTGTCATGAGATTTGGCCAATGGCCATTATCTCATCTGTCACCAACTTCATCATAGAAACTTAGAAGGCCTGGCTTGCGTCCCAAATGGCATCCTATTCCCTATGTTATGCACTACTTTAGACCATAGGGCTGTGGTCAAAAGTAGTGGACTACATAGATAATAGTGTGCCATTTGGGACGCAACCCTGTGCCTCATTGAAACATGTATGCATATCCCATCAGATGCTGGACATGTAATCTGTGCATATTTTACGTCAATATCTCCTCTAAACCCACAGGGAGAGAGATGAGGAAGCCCTATTGAATTATTCAGAGGTACTCCATTTCAATATCTGGAATGCTATTTATTTCCATTCATCAGGCTGAACAGCATTCGCCGGCAGAGGTTGGCGACTCTCCTCGAGGCGTGTATTTTTAATACTGTCCTCGTCAGGGTTAAAGCTGAGAGGAAATGTCACACACACACACACACACAAGCAGAGCCTCAGCATGTTCTATGTCTATCTGTCTGATGTACTGAAGAGAGCAGAGACATCAAATGTTCTCAGGCTCAGAGATGTGCCCTCTCTTTTTGAAAGCACTCTGTTCTGATCTAGATGTGAACTTCATATGGTCCCAGACAGTGTTTAAATAGTGCAGAATACTGCATAAATAGTGCAGAATACTGCATAAATAGTGCAGAGCGTATCAGGCCTCGCTGTTCAGCTCTCTCTCTCTCTTCCTCTTTCTCTCTTCTGCCCCCTCTCTCTCTCTCCTACCTATCTCTGTCTATCCCCTGCATATGTCTTTCTTTCTCTCTCATTCTCTCTCTTCTGCTTGTGTATCCCAATAGGTAATGTAGTTTTGTTTTGACTGTGCTGTAATTTAGTTTATTTTGATTGATTGGATGTTCTGGTCCTGAGGCCTCAGTGTGTTAGTAGAAGAGGTTCGTGAACTCAGCCCCAGGACCAGCTGGATGAGGGGACTCTTTTCTTTGCTCAGCTCTTGGCATTGCAGGGCTTGGTAATGATATGAGAGGGGGTCACTGTATTTTTTATGTTTCCAAAACTGAATTGCTATTTTTTTAGTTTTTATTGTTAGTGGATATTGGCCTAATTCTGCCCTGCATGCATTGTTTGTAGTTTTCCTCTGGACATGTAGAATAATCTTACAGAACTCTGCATGCAGGATTTCAATGGGGTGTTTGTCCCATTGGGTGAAATCTTGTTTTTGCAAGTGTACCCACACCTCACTGCCATAAAGTGCAATTTGTTCAATGACACATTCAATTAGTTTTAGCCAAATTTTAATAGGTATTTCAATTTGAATTTGGTTTTTAATGGCGTAGAATGCCCTGCATGCTTTCTCTCTCAGTTCAATCACTATCTCATTTAGGTGTCCAGTTGAGCTTATTTCTAAACCTAAGTAGTTGTAGTGTGTGAAGTACTCCATATATTTCCTACCGATTTGAGAACTTTGGTCTAATTCCCTGAGATCTGGATCTTCTCTGGAAAATTATTATCTTTGTATTTTTGGGGTTTACTGCCAGGGCCCAGGTCTGGCAGTACTGCTCTAGCAGGTCCGGGCTCTGCTGTGACCGCAGGCACAGGTCATCTGTGAAGATCAGGCATTTAACATCTGAATTGTGGAGACTAACACCAGGGGCTGAGGATTTTTCTAGAATAGTGGCCAATTCGTTGATGCAAATATTGAAGAGCGCAGGGCTCAGATTGCAACCCTGGCGAAGGCCCTGCCCCTGGTTAAAGAATTGTATTATTTTCTTGCCAATTTTGATGCTGCACGTATTGCCAGTATACATTGATTTAATTATGTAATAAGTTTGACCCCCTACACCACTTTCAATAACTTTGTAGAACAGTCCTGTATGCCAAATAGAATCAAATGCTTTTTGGAAGTTGATAAAGCAAGCGTACATTTTGATATTATTTTGGTGGACATGTTTATCTATCAGGGTGTAGGGTGTAAATATGATCGGTCGTGCGATGTTTTGGTATAAATCCAATGTGGCTTTTACTCAAGACATTGTGCTTATTAAGGAAGTTTAGACTCTTACATTTATAATACTACAGAAAACCTTCCCCAGGTTACTGTTCACACAAACGCCTCTGTAATTGTTAGGGTCAAATTTGTCTCCGTTCTTAAAGATTGGGGTTATGAGTCCTTGATTCCAGATGTCAGGGAAATAACTTACATTCAGGATGAAATTAAACAGTTTTAATATAGCCAATTGAAATTTTGCACTAGTGAATTTGAGCGTCTTATTTGGGATGCCATCAGGTCTGCATGCTTTTTTAAATTTGAGGGCCTGAAGTTTCTTATATAGCTCCTGGTCAGTAATTGGGGAGTCCAATAGATTTTGATTGTCCTTTATAGCTTTTTCTAATCCATTCAACTTCTCATGAATTTGGCATTGTTCTGTGTTTGTGTCAATTTGAATGGTGTTGTAGAGGGTTTTTAAATGGGTTGTCCATATGTCACCATTTTGTATCGCTAATTTCTCTAGTTTTGGTTTTTCTTTAGGTTTTTCCAATTAGTGTCAGCTACTTGCTGTTGTAATGTGCTTCTTTGGTTCTGAGTGTACGTTTATAGAGTTTTAAAGTCTCACTGTAATGAATGCGTAATTCACCATTATTTGAGCTGCTTTTGGTTTGATAGTGTTATACGTTTTTTTTGATAATTTTACAATCTGCATCAAACTAGTTGTCTTCTTTGGTTAGTTTTTTAAAATCAATTTCAGTTGTGCTTCTTTTGCCGTTTGCCTGAATATATTGTTGATGTTTTGTACTGCTAGATTGATGCCTTCTTTACTGTGAATGGATTTGATATCCAGAAAGTTATCTAAGAGTGTTTGGATTTTTTGGTTACTGGTTGCTTTCTGGTATTCTTCTGTGCTGTTTTGGGCCCATTTGTATGCATTTCTGACGTTGTACAGCTTACTGGGTTGTGAATATGGTTGTTTCCATGTCTGTTCTTTTGAGGAACAAGGTAATTTGGCTATGATCAGACAGAGGTGTTAGTGGCTTGACGTGAATGAGCTAAGAGAGAAATGGTCAATGTCTGTAATCACATATTCTATTGTGCTGTGGGCAATGGGTGAGCAATAGGTGAATCTCCCCAAAGAGTCCCCCGTAACCTACCATTGACAAAGTACAGACCCAGGCTTCGACAGAGCTGCAACAGATCCCTTCCGTTTTTGTTGATGGTGCTGTCACTGTTGTTTCTATGGGGAGACTAAGACAGTTAGATACAGTATGGCCTGTAATAAAGCTGTCCCCTCGTGTTAGATCAGGTAGTGTTCCTGTGCGCGTATTTGTGTCCCCACAGATGAGCACATTTCCCTTGGCCTGGAAATGGCACGTCTCTTCCTCAAGAGTGGGGAATATCTCCTCTGAGTAAAATGGGAATTCTGAAGGGGGGATATATATTGCACAAAGGAATCTTTTTCTGTCAGTACAAGTTCTTTTTTCAGTTTTAACCAAATGTGATATTTACCAGTTTTGAGGGGATCGATTCGATTTTGTAGTTGGGTTGTACCAAATGATCAATCCTCCAGTCTATTGACAGAGCTGTGTTTCTGTGACGGCACAATTACCTCTCTGTAACCTGTGGGACAGTGAGTGACAATGTCTACCTTACACCATGTCTCCAGCAGAATGATGACGTCAAATTATTTAAGATTATTTTTTTACTCCAGTGCTAAACTCCTCAGTCCAAAGGTTGATGAGTTTAGGCTCTGAATGTTCCACATGCTAACTGATAGCGATTTCATGTTGCAAAAACAAAGAATAGCACAATCACAAAAACAGTAACCACTAACTACTGAGTTGTTCAGAGTGAGATGAACAGAACAGTCACAAAAACAGTAACTACTAACTACTGAGTTGTTCAGAGTGAGATGAACAGCACAGTCACAAAAACAGCAGTAACTACTAACTACTGAGTTGTTCAGAGTGAGATGAACAGCACAGTCACAAAAACAGTAACTACTAACTACAGAGTTGTTCAGAGTGAGATGAACAGCACAGTAACAAAAACAGTAACTACTAACTACTGAGTTGTTCAGAGTGAGATGAACAGTAACTACTAACTACTGAGTTGTTCAGAGTGATATGAACAGGATAACAGCAAACATCTGTTCTCTTTTTTTTCCTTCTTCCTGTTCATTGAACAAGTTTAGTACAATAGTTGTGTGTGTGTGTGTGTGTGTGTGTGTGTGCAGATGTATTGGAGGAGATGTTTAATCTCACTCAATCCTACAGAGTTCTCCTGTCCTCTGAGGGCCTCCGCATAGCTGCGCTGGTCCTGCTGTTGGGCCCTGTGGAGGGGAGGGGGGCCAGGTCTGGGCCGGGGGCTGCCTGTCTGGTCTGGTGGAGGTGGTGGTCTGGTGTGGGGTAGTAGGCTGGGCCCGGTCCAGTCTGGCTGCGCCGATGGAGATGCTCTGGGGGTGGGTGGGGCCAGTGGGGTGCATTGGGTCTGGTGGGGCGTTGAGGGGGCCTGGGGCTCCTTGGTGTTGCAGTGGTCTGGTAGGGGTCTCTGGGTGGTCCTCTATCCAGCGCGGCATGGAGTGTTTGTCTACCAAGTGCCACGCACTTTAGAGTCTTGGCAAACATCTCTCTCTCTCTCTCTCTCTCTCTCTCTCTCTCTCTCTCTCTCTCTCTCTCTCTCTCTCTCTCTCTCTCTCTCTCTCTCTCTCTCTCTCTCTGTATCGCGCTCTCTCTCTGTATCACTCTCTCTTTCTCTCTCTTTCTCTCTCTCTCTCTCTCTCTCTCTCTCAATTCAATTCAATTCAATTTAAGGGCTTTATTGGCATGGGAAACGAATGTTAACATTGCCAAAGTAAGTGAAGTAGATAGTAAACAAAAGTGAAATAAACAATAAATATTAACAGTAAACATTACACTCAGAAGTTTCAAAAGAATAAAGACATTTCAAATGTCATATTATGTATATATACAGTGTTGTAACAATGTGCAAATAAATAAACATAAATATGGGTTGTATTTACAATGGTGTTTGTTCTTCACTGATTGCCCTTTTCTTGTGGCAACAGGTCACAAATATTGCAGCTGTGATGGCACACTGTGGTTTTTCACCCAGTAAATAAGGGAGTTTATCAAAATTGGGTTTGTTTTCGAATTCTTTGTGGATCGCTGTAATCTGAGGGAAATATGTGTCTCTAATATGGTCATACATTTGGCAGGAGGTTAGGAAGTGCAGCTCAGTTTCCACCTCATTTTGTGGGCAGTGTGCACATAGCCTGTCTTCTCTTGAGAGCCAGGTCTGCCTACGGCGGCCTTTCTCAATAGCAAGGCTATGCTCACTGAGTCTGTACATAGTCAAAGCTTTCCTTAAGTTTGGGTCAGTCACAGTGGTCAGGTATTCTGCCACTGTGTACTCTCTGTTTAGGGCCAAATAGCATTCTAGTTTGCTCTGTTTTTTTGTTTGTTCATTCCAATGTGTCAAGTAATTCTCTTTTTGTTTTCTCATGATTTGGTTGGGTCTAATTGTGTTGTTGTTGTTGTTGTCCTGGGGCTCTGTGGTGTCTGTTTGTGTTTGTGAACAGAGCCCCAGGACCAGCTTACTTAGGGGACTCTTCTCCAAGTTCATCTCTCTGTAGGTGATGGCTTTGTTATGGAAGGTTTGGGAATCGCTTCCTTTTAAGTGGTTATAGAATTTAACGGCTCTTTTCTGGATTTTGATAATTAGCAGGTATTGGCCTAATTCTGCTCTGCATGCATTATTTGGTGTTTTACGTTGTACACGGAGGATGTTTTTGCAGAATTCTGTATGCAGAGTCTCAATTTGGTGTTTGTCCCATTTTGTGAATTCTTGGTTGGTGAGCGGACCCCAGACCTCACAACCATAAAGGGCAATGGGTTCTATAACTGATTTAAGTATTTTTAGCCAGATCCTAATTGGTATGTCAAATTTTATGTTCCTTTTGATGGCATAGAAGGCCCTTCTTGCCTTGTCTCTCAGATCGTTCACAGCTTTGTGGAAGTTACCTGTGGCGCTGATGTTTAGGCCGAGGTATGTATAGTTTTTTGTGTGCTCTAGGGCAACGGTGTCTAGATTTTTTTTTTTATTTGTGGTCCTGGCAACTGGACCTTTTTTGGAACACCATTATTTTTGTCTTACTGAGATTTACTGTCAGGGCCCAGGTCTGACAGAATCTGTGCAGAAGATCTAGGTGCTGCTGTAGGCCCTCCTTGGTTGGGGACAGAAGCACCAGATCATCAGCAAACAGAATATATTTGACTTCAGATTCTAGTAGGGTGAGGCCGGGTGCTGCAGACTGTTCTAGTGCCCTCGCCAATTCGTTGATATATATGTTGAAGAGGGTGGGGCTTAAACTGCATCCCTGTCTCACCCCACGGCCCTGTGGAAAGAAATGTGTGTGTTTTTTGCCAATTTTAACCGCACACTTGTTGTTTGTGTACATGGATTTTATAATGTTGCATGTTTTTCCTCCAACCCCACTTTCCATCAATTTGTATAGCAGACCCTCATGCCAAATTGAGTCAAAAGCTTTTTTGAAATCAACAAACCTTTGTTTTGGTTTGTTTGTTTGTCAATTAGGGTGTGCAGGGTGAATACGTGATCTGTCGTATGGTAATTTGGTAAAAAGCCAATTTGACATTTGCTCAGTACATTGTTTTCACTGAGGAAATGAACTAGTCTGCTGTTAATGATAATGCAGAGGATTTTCCCAAGGTTGCTGTTAACGCATAGCCCACGGTAGTTATTGGGGTCAAATTTGTCTCCACTTTTGTGGATTGGGGTGATCAGTCCTTGGTTCCAAATATTGGGGACGATGCCAGAGCTAAGGATGATGTTAAAGAGTTTAAGTATAGCTAATTGAAATTTGTGGTCTGTATATTTTATCATTTCATTGAGGATACCATCAACACCACAGGCCTTTTTCGGTTGGAGGGTTTGTATTTTGTCCTGTAGTTCATTCAATGTAATTGGAGAATCCAGTGGGTTCTGGTAGTCTTTAATAGTTGATTCTAAGATTTGCATTTGAACATTGATTGAAGAAGTGGTTTACCCATACATCTCCATTTTGGATAGATAGCTCTTCGTGTTGTTGTTTGTTTAGTGTTTTCCAATTTTCCCAGAAGTGGTTAGAGTCTATGGATTCTTCAATTACATTGAGCTGATTTCTGACATGCTGTTCCTTCTTTTCCGTAGTGTATTTCTGTATTGTTTTAGTGATTCACCATAGTGAAGGCGTAGGCTCAGGTTTTCTGGGTCTCTATGTTTTTGGTTGGATAGGTTTCTCCATTTCTTTCTTAGGTTTTTGCATTCTTCATCAAACCATTTATCACTGTTGTTACTTTTCTTTGGTTTTCTGTTAGAGATTTTTTGATTTGATAGGGAAGCTGAGAGGTCAAATATACTGTTTAGGTTTTCTACTGCCAAGTTTACACCTTCACTATTACAGTGGAACGTTTTGTCCAGGAAGTTGTCTAGAATGGATTGAATTTGTTGTTGCCTAATTGTTTTTTGGTAGGTTTCAACACTACTTTCCTTCCATCTATAACATTTCTTAATATTATTCAGTTCCTTTGGCTTTGATGCCTCATGATTGAGTATTGCTCTGTTCAAGTAGACTGTGATTTTGCTGTGGTCTGATAGGGGTGTCAGTGGGCTGACTGTGAATGCTCTGAGAGACTCTGGGTTGAGGTCAGTGATAAAGTAGTCTACAGTACTACTGCCAAGAGATGAGCTATAGGTGTACTCTCTCTGTATCGCTCTCTCTCTATCGCTCTCTCTCTCTATCGCTCTCTCTCTCCTCTCTCTCTCTCTCTCTCTCTCTCTCTCTCTTTCTGTCTCTGTCTCTCTCTATCTGAATGTGTGAAGCCCCACTTGAACACAGCACAGGAAACGCTGCAACTCCTTTGATGAAATCATATATCAATTTAGCCTTACAGGGGGCCTGTGTGTCTGCACATAATTGCGCATGTGCTTGTGCTTATGCTTGTGTGCGCACAGAAATGTCAAAGACCCAATTTACCTCATTCTGTTTTCTGGAGGATTCTCGACCCAGTTTCGTCTCAAACGCCTGACTCTCAGAGTTGGTTTGGGGACTTTGGGTGTAAGCTGTATTTTGGAGGAAGCAGCTCTGATGAGTTGTACTGTACCGTACATAGTGGCACAGTTTCAGGTTGGAAAAGATGTTGGCTGGTCAGTACTAAAGTAAAGCCACCTCTAAATAGATGTGACACAATAGGGACATTTGATCTGAATCATACTGGCTCCCCTGTAGCTCAGTTGGTAGAGCATGGCACTTGCAACGCCAGGGTTGGGGGTTTGTTTCCCACGGGGGGCCAGTATGAAAATGTATGCACTCACTAACTGTAAATCGCTCTGGATAAGAGTGTCTGCTAAATGACTAAAATGTAAATGTAATATTAACATACAGTGAGGGAAAAAAGTATTTGATCACATGCTGATTTTGTACGTTTGCCCACTGACAAAGACATGATCAGTCTATAATTTTAATGGTAGGTTTATTTGATCAGTGAGAGACAGAATAACAACAATAAAATCCAGAAAAACGCATGTCAAAAATGTTATAAATTGATTTGCATTTTAATGAGGGAAATAAGTATTTGACCCCCTCTGCAAAACATGACTTAGTACTTGGTGGCGAAACCCTTGTTGGCAATCACAGAGGTCAGACGTTTCTTGTAGTTGGCCACCAGGTTTGCAGACATCTCAGGAGGGATTTTGTCCCACTCCTCTTTGCAGATCTTCTCCAAGTCATTAAGGTTTCGAGGCTGACGTTTGGCAACTCGAACCTTCAGCTCCCTCCACAGATTTTCTATGGGATTAAGGTCTGGAGACTGGCTAGGCCAGTCCAGGACCTTAATGTGCTTCTTCTTGAGCCACTCCTTTGTTGCCTTGGCCGTGTGTTTTGGGTCATTGTCATGCTGGAAAACCCATCCACGACCCATTTTCAATGCCCTGGCTGAGGGAAGGAGGTTCTCACCAAAGATTTGACGGTACATGGCCCTGTCCATCGTCCCTCTGATGCGGTGAAGTTGTCCTGTCCACTTAGCAGAAAAACACCCCCAAAGCATAATGTTTCCACCTCCATGTTTGACTGTGGGGATGGTGTTCTTGGGATCATAGGCAGCATTCCTACTCCTCCAAACACGGCGAGTTGAGTTGATGCCAAAGAGCTCGATTTTGGTCTCATCTGACCAAAACTTTCACCCAGTTCTCCTCTGAATCATTCAGATGTTCATTGGCAAACTTCAGATGGGCCTGTATATGTGCTTTCTTGAGCAGGGGGAACTTGCGGGCACTGCAGGATTTCAGTCCTTCACGGCGTAGTGTGTTACCAATTGTTTTCTTCGTGACTGGTCCCAGCTGCCTTGAGATCATTGACAAGATCCTCCCGTGTAGTTCTGGGCTGATTCCTCACCGTTCTCATGATCATTGCAACTCCACGAGGTGAGATCTTGCATGGAGCCCCAGGCCGAGGGAGATTTGACAGTTATTTTGTGTTTCTTCCATTTGCGAATAATCGCACCAACTGTTGTCACCTTCTCACCAAGCTGCTTGGCGATGGTCTTGTAGCCCATTCCAGCCTTGTGTAGGTCTACAATCTTGTCCCTGACATCCTTGGAGAGCTCTTTGATCTTGGCCATGGGGGAGAGTTTGGAATCTGACTGATTGTTTGCTTCTGTGGACAGGTGTATTTTATACAGGTAACAAACTGAGATCAGGAGCACTCCCTTTAATAGTGTGCTCCTAATCTCAGCTCGTTACCTGTATAAAAGACACCTGGGAGCCAGAAATATTTCTGATTGAGAGGGGGTCAAATACTTATTTCCCTCATTAAAATGCAAATCAATTTATAACATTTTTGACATGCGTTTTTCTGGATTATTTTGTTGTTATTCTGTCTCCGCGTGCATGAATGTGTGTGTGAGTAAGGCAGTTAGGTGTGTGTGTGTCCACAGGGAGTCATTCAGACTGTTTCAGGAAGCTAAGGGTAATCAATAACGTTTTACTAAGCCCTGACAGGAGTCATGCCATGTTGCTATGGCGATGATGGAACACTATGGGAGTCCATGAGCGCTAACGGAATTTCTACAGTACACACTGTATGCAAGATTTTTTCAGACACTATCACTTATAGAACACAGCACAGGAATCTGCTGCCTTGCCTTGAATGTGATCATATCTTATCTAGCCTAGGGGGTGTGTGTGTGTGTGCGCATGTGTGTGTGTGCGCGTGTGTGCGTGTGTGCGTGTGTGCGTGCGTGTGCGAAAACATCTATGATTTTCACATAAAAATGCAGGTTTCTGGTTTCACTTCAATATTTTAATATCTTATTACTTTTTATGTGTTGAAAAAGAATGACATTCGAAAATGTAAATTCAATTTAATATACTGCACGATTATTTGTGTGTAAAAACAACTACAAAGGAAATTATGTTTAATTTACTCCAACTTAAGAATTGTAAGTTTTTGCAAAATGTGGCTCCGTTTTTAGAGGATTGTGGGTAATTCAACATTTTAAGATGTTATGATATCTTTACACAATGTTGTATGCATGTTTGAAGAAAGAAAAGTATATTTCTATATTAGTATTAAGCAGCTTGTTGTACCATGAGGTGTAGTGGATCATGATGAACGGATATCAAAACTGTCGGGCAAATTGACGTTCACATGCACCCACCTTAATATCAGAGGCAAATGTAGGTTAATCCTGTAGGCTGTAAACGTTCGTCACACACAGCGCTCATGGGATGGGCTGTCAAGCATGACAGGACAGACTAAGCACATTCTGCGTGTGTGTGCTTGTTCTGTGCGTGTGTGTGTGTGTGTGTGTGTGTGTGTGTGTGTGTGTGTGTGTGTGTGTGTGTGTGTGTGTGTGTGTGTGTGTGTGTGTGTGTGTGTGTGTGTGTGTGTGTGTGTGTGTGTGTGTGTGTGTGTGTGTGTGTGTGTGTGGGGGGGGGGGGGGTGGGGGTGGGGGTGGGTGTGGGAATATCAGCCTGAGACCTCAACATGACTTTACCACAGTGACTGAAGAAAACATGATGACTTGACCATCATTGAACTCTCAAGGCTGCTTATTCAATGGCGTTCAATCATATCACTGCAGATACAAATGTAATATATAGAGTTGACACTATTTCCAATTTTCCATCACAGAGAAGCATGTCTGGTCTACAAACAAACATTTATATCTGAACTTTCTCTCTCTCCTGAATACACCTCTAATGTGGATGTTTTCTGCTGTATTTCTGTAAGATAATTTATTTGCGGTGTGAAACAACTGATTCATTATGATTCCTTTCTCTTCTTTCGTAGGTTGCATCCCAAATGGCACACTATTCCAGAGCCTGGTCAAAGGTAACGCACTATAAGGAATAGGGTACCATTTGGGATGGTCCCATAGGGCTCAGTAGGTAGTTGTTGACCCACTGGGTTGTGTTTTTGATGCTGAATATTTGGTCCAAAACCAGGGCCTAATGCCAGCTATCAACTGAACACAGATGGTTAGCCTCAGCTCTCTGTCAGGCCGAATTAGCATGGATCAGGTTCTAATGCCAGCTATCAACTGAACACAGATGGTTAGCCTCAGCTCTCTGTCAGGCCAAATTAGCATGAATCAGGTTCTAATGCCAGCTATCAACTGAACACAGATGGTTAGCCTCAGCTCTCTGTCAGGCCGAATTAGCATGGATCAGGTTCTAATGCCAGCTATCAACTGAACACAGATGGTTAGCCTCAGCTCTCTGTCAGGCCGAATTAGCATGGATCAGGTTCTAATGCCAGCTATCAACTGAACACAGATGGTTAGCCTCAGCTCTCTGTCAGGCCGAATTAGCATGGATCAGGTTCTAATGCCAGCTATCAACTGAACACAGATGGTTAGCCTCAGCTCTCTGTCAGGCCGAATTAGCATGGATCAGGTTCTAATGCCAATGCTAAACAATCACACCAGCGTGGACACGAGCCTGGACACACACACACCAACACACAACTGTGGGGACCAAAAACTGTATTCCCTTTCAAAATCCTATTTTCCCTAACCCTAACAATTAACCTAACCATAACCATATATTTAACCTTAACCCTAACCTTAACCCCAAACCCAAACCCTAACCCTAAAACTATACCTAACCCTAACCCCTAATCTTAACCTTAATTCTAACCATAACCCTAATTCTAACCCTAACCCTAACCCCTAAGCCTAAAATACAATTTCTCCTTCTCCGAATGTTCCTTGTTTTACTATCCTTGTGACGACTTCTGGTACCTACAAGGATAGTTAAACACACACACACTCTCTCTCACACACACACACACACACACACACACACACACACACACACACACACACACACACACACACACACACACACACACACACACACAGACACACACACAGGCATTCAAGACAGTAGGAGTACAGGTGCATATCAAAATTACTACATCATGTATATAGACTCAGAGCACACACACACACACATACAGTGAGCTCCGAAATAATTAGGACAGTGACACGTTTTGTTGTTCTGGCTCTGTACTCCAGCACTTTGGATTTGAAATGATACAGCTTTAATTTGAGGACACTTTCATCCATATTGGGTGAACTGTTTAGAAATTCCAGCACCTTTTGTACATGGTCCCCCCATTTTAGGGGACCAAAAGTATTGGGACAAATTCACTTATATGTGTATTAAAGTAGTAAAAAGTGGTCCCATATTCATAGCATGCAGTGATTACATCAAGCCTGTGACTCTACAAACTTGTTGGATGCATTTGCTTTATTTATTTTTTGTGTTTCAGATTATTTTGTGCCCATTAGAAATTAATGGTAAATAATGTATTGTGTCATTTGGAGTTACTTTTATTGTAAATAAGAATAGAATATGTTTCTAAACACTTCTACATTAATGTGGATGCTACCATGATTACGGATAATCCTGAAGGAATCGTGAATGATGATGAGTAAGAAAGTTACAGACACAGAAATATCATACCCCCAATACACGCGTGTCTCTCACCATTACACCCAAAATCATATTTTGGGAGCAAAAGGGGCAGAAGTGAGTTGTCAGAGTTTGGTGTGTTATTCTGTGAGACAGAGTAGAGGTAAAGTAAGGTCAGCTGTGCTCCTGCTCGGCTGATCTCAAGAAAAAGCTTGGAGACCCTCCAAACCCTCTTCTTGGCCCAAATCAGACCCAGTCTAATGTAGCCCCAGCACGACCAGAGTCCAGAAAGGACGTGTTCCTTTTGTCTGCTTTTATGCTTTTTAATCGGACAAAAGCCAGCAATATAATGGCATGTGAACAGCAACGCTGGCACGTGCCAACACGTGGAAATATACACACAGACACACACACAGACACACAGACACACACATTTATCTATAAACAAAAGATAGGGAAGTTTGAGGGTCTTGAGTGATTGATTACAACGCAATTAGACCTTAAATGAGTGTTTAATAGTGTTGAGCTGAACACATGATTAATTCAGTAGTATTAATGAGGTGGAACGTTGAGGCAGAATAGGATTTGGACAGGGCTGAACTCCTTTAACAGGCTCCTTCCTGCAGGCTCTATTTATTAGGACAGGGCTGAACTCCTATAACAGGCTCCTTCCTGCAGGCTCTATTTATTAGGACAGGGCTGAACTCCTATAACAGGCTCCTTCCTGCAGGCTCTATTTATTAGGACAGGGCTGAACTCCTATAACAGGCTCCTTCAGGCTCTACTTATTAGGACAGGGCTGAACTTCTATAACAGGCTCCTTCAGTCTCCATTTATTAGGACAGGGCTGAACTCCTATAACAGGCTCCTTCCTGCAGGCTCTATTTATTAGGACAGGGCTGAACTCCTATAATAGGCTCATTCAGGCTCTATTTATTAGCACAGGGTTAAACTCCTATAACAGGCTCCTGCAGGCTTTTTATTAGGACAGGGCTGAACTCCTATAACAGGCTCCTTCCTGCAGGCTCTATTTATTAGGAAACATCTAAGTAACATCTGTGGTAAATCAGGAAAAGCATGCGTGCGTGCGTGTGTGTGTAGGTGTGTGTGTGTGTGTGTAGGTGTAGGTGTGTGTGTGTGTGTGTGTGTGTGTGTGTGTGTGTGTGTGTGTGTGTGTGTGTGTGTGTGTGTGTGTGTGTGTGTGTGTGTGTGTGTGTGTGTGTGTGTGTGTGTGTGTGTGTGTGTGTGTGTGTGTGTGTGTGTGTGCGTGCATCAGGCACGTGCCTGCACGTGTGTGTCCAAATAAATCCTGGGCTCTTGTTGGCAGATGCAGCTGTGTCCAGATACTCAGCTTCACAGGGCTATCTCTGTCTAAGTCCCATTGACAAATGAAACACATTCATTACACACAGATCCTGTTGGATTCTAGCTTGAAATATACTTATTCATGCTACCATACCAGAACTTATTGCTTACTTTACATGTATAAGGAATGTATATGTTGGGGTCAATGAAGGGTGGATAGGAACTAGGTGTATGGAAAGTTACTGAGTGAGAAAAGGGGAAGTGCAGAAAGTTCATATTCTTTTCCATGTTTCTAAGGAGGGAGGCGAAGGGCAATAGTTAGTCTCTGATAAGGCAGGCCAGACTGCGGAACTAGGGAGGAGCGAGGAATTCGGCTCGAGGTCAAGTCAACAGATGAAGTGAGAAGAAACCTCTGGGAAGGGGGCCAGAGGGACCCCCCACAATGACCCTCCTACTACAGTCCTATCTCACACACATAAATTTCTAGGCCCACGAAGATTCTAGCATCAGGCAGGGCCATGACTACACCAGTGAGAGGAACCAATTAAGTTCCTGCCTAGCAACAGAGATGTATTGGCTGTCGAGATGTGTAAGGAGTTTACTCCTCCTAGTAGGAGGTTATAAATATATGTGCTTGTGTAATCATACCTTGTCTTTGCAGCTGTATGACCCAGTGGGTTGAATAAAGTTCCTTTGAGCTTTTCCTAGTCGTCCGTTTTAGTTTTTACTCTGTTTGTTCAGAACCTAACAATCCGAATCCTAATCACTGGCATCGGACGTGTGACATCTCACTCTTCATCTCTCTTCATCTCGCTCCATCTCCAAGGAATGACTATAATTGCACGATTCATGGTCCTACTCACACATAACGGTAAATTTGGCTTGGCACTTAAAACCCTCACAAACTTTTACATATGCACAATTGAGAGCATCCTGTCGGGCTGTATCACCGCCTGGTATGGCAACTGCACCGCCCGCAACCGCAGGGCTCTCCAGAGGGTGGTACGGTCTGCCAAACACATTACCGGGGGCAAACTACCCGCCCTCCAGGACACCTACAGCACCCGATGTCACAGGAAGGCCAAAAAGATCATCAAGGACATCAACCACCCGAGCCACTGCCTGTTCACCCTGCTATCATCCAGAAGGCGAGGTCAGTACAGGTGCATCAAAGCTGGGACCGAGAGACCGAAAAACTGCTTCTATCTCAAGGCCATCAGACTGTTAAATAACCATCACTAGCACATTAGAAGCTGCTGCTGCCTATAGAAATCACTAGCCACTTTAAGAAATGGAACACTAGTCACTTTAATAATGTTTACATATCTTGCATTACTCATCTTAGTCCATGCCGCTCTGTCATTGCTCATCCATATACAGTGAGGGAAAAAAGTATTTGATCCCCTGCTGATTTTGTACGTTTGCCCACTGACAAAGACATGATCAGACTATAATTTTAATGGTAGGTTTATTTGAACAGTGAGAGACAGAATAACAACAACAACAAAAATCCAGAAAAACGCATGTCAAAAATGTTATAAATTGATTTGCATTTTAATGAGGGAAATAAGTATTTGACCCCTCTGCAAAACATGACTTAGTACTTGGTGGCAAAACCCTTGTTGGCAATCACAGAGGTCAGATGTTTCTTGTAGTTGGCCACCAGGTTTGCAGACATCTCAGGAGGGATTTTGTCCCACTCCTCTTTGCAGATCTTCTCCAAGTCATTAAGGTTTCGAGGCTGATGTTTGGCAACTCGAACCTTCAGCTCCCTCTACAGATCTTCTATGGGATTAAGGTCTGGAGACTGGCTAGGCCAGCATCTTCTTGAGCCACTCCTTTGTTGCCTTGGCTATGTGTTTTGGGTCATTGTCATGCTGGAATACCCATCCACGACCCATTTTCAATGCCCTGGCTGAGGGAAGGAGGTTCTCACCCAGGATTTGACGGTACATGGCCCCGTCCATCGTCCCTTTGATGCGGTGAAGTTGTCCTGTCCCCTTAGCAGAAAAACACCCCCAAAGCATAATGTTTCCACCTCCATGTTTGACAGTGGAGATGGTGTTCTTGGGGTCATAGGCAGCATTCCTCCTCCTCCAAACACGGCGAGTTGAGTTGATGCCAAAGAGCTCGATTTTGGTCTCACCTGACCACAACACTTTCAACCAGTTCTCCTCTGAATCATTCAGATGTTCATTGGCAAACTTCAGACGGGCCTGTATATATGCTTTCTTGAGCAGGGGGACCTTGCGGGCGCTGCAGGATTTCAGTCCTTCACGGCATAGTGTGTTACCAATTGTTTTCTTGGTGACTATGGTCCCAGCTGCCTTGAGATCATTGACAAGATCCTCCCGTGTATTTCTGGGCTGATTCCTCACCGTTCTCATGATCATTGCAACTCCACGAGGTGAGATCTTGCATGGAGCCCCAGGCCGAGGGAGATTGACAGTTATTTTGTGTTTCTTCCATTTGCGAATAATCGCACCAACTGTTGTCACCTTCTCACCAAGCTGCTTGGTGATGGTCTTGTAGCTGCTTAGTGATGGTCTCACACTGCCCTACCCTATGCTTTGACTTCTTTCTCCCCTCTCTCTTCAGATAAAATCTTGCGACTTGTGACGGCAGGCCGCCCAACAACCTGCCCGCTTGACCCTATCCCCTCCTCTCTTCTCCAGACCATCTCCGGTGACCTTCTCCCTTACCTCACCTCGCTGATCAACTCATCCTTGACCGCTGGCTATGTCCCTTCCGTCTTCAAGAGAGCGAGTGTTGCACCCCTTCTCAAAAAACCAACACTCGATCCCTCTGATGTCAACAACTACAGACCAGTATCCCTTCTTTCTTTTCTCTCCAAAATATTGAGCGTGCCGTCTTTAGCCAACTCTCTTGCTATCTCTCTCAGAATGACCTTCTTGATCCAAACCAGTCAGGTTTCAAGACTGGTCATTCAACTGAGACTGCTCTTCTCTGTGTCACGGAGGCTCTCCTCACTGCTAAAGCTAACTCTCTCTCCTCTGCTCTTGTCCTTCTAGACCTGTCTGCTGCCTTTGATACTGTGAACCATCAGATCCTCCTCTCCACCCTCTCCGAGCTGGGCATCTCCGGCGCGGCTCACTCTTGGATTGCGTCCTACCTGACCGGTCACTCCTACCAAGTGGCGTGGCGAGAAGCTGTCTCCGCACCACGTGCTCTCACCACTGGTGTCCCCCAGGGCTCAGTTCTAGGCCCTCTCCTATTCTCGCTATACACCAAGTCACTTGGCACTGTCATATCCTCACATGGCCTCTCCTATCATTGCTACGCTAATGACACACAACTAATCTTCTCCTTTCCCCCTTCTGATAACCAGGTGGCGAATCGCATCTCTGCATGTCTGGCAGACATATCAGTATGGATGACGGATCACCACCTCAAGCTGAACCTCGGCAAGACGGAGGTGCTCTTCCTCCCGGGGAAGGACTGCCCGTTCCATGATCTCGCCATCACGGTTGACAACTCCGTTGTGTCCTCCTCCCAGAGTGCGAAGAGCCTTGGCGTGACCCTGGACAACACCCTGTCGTTCTCCGCTAACATCAAGGCGGTGACCCGATCCTGTAGGTTCATGCTCTACAACATTCGGAGAGTACGACCCTGCCTTACACAGGAAGCGGCACAGGTCCTAATCCAGGCACTTGTCATCTCCCGTCTGGATTACTGCAACTCGCTGTTGGCTGGGCTCCCTGCCTGTGCCATTAAACCCCTACAACTCATCCAGAATGCCGCAGCCCGTCTGGTGTTCAACCTTCCCAAGTTCTCTCACGTCACCCCGCTCCTCCGCACACTCCACTGGCTTCCAGTTGAAGCTCGCATCTGCTACAAGACCATGGTGCTTGCCTACGGAGCTGTGAGGGGAACGGCACCTCCGTACCTTCAGGCTCTGATCAGTCCCTACACCCAAACGAGGGCACTGCGTTCATCCACCTCTGGCCTGCTGGCTCCCCTACCTCTGCGGAAGCATAGTTCCCGCTCAGCCCAGTCAAAACTGTTCGCTGCTCTGGCACCCCAATGGTGGAACAAGCTCCCTCATGACGCCAGGACAGCGGAGTCACTCACCACCTTCCGGAGACATTTGAAACCCCACCTCTTTAAGGAATACCTGGGATAGGATAAAGTAATCCTTCTACCACCCCCCCCCCCCCCCCAAAAAAAAGGAGATAAAAAGGAACAAACAAAAAAATAACATTGTAAAGTGGTTATCCCACTGGCTATAAGGTGAATGCACCTATTTGTAAGTCGCTCTGGATAAGAGCGTCTGCGAAATGACGTAAATGTAAATGTAAATGTAGCCCACTCCAGCCTTGTGTAGGTCTACAATCTTGTCCCTGACATCCTTGGAGAGCTCTTTGGTCTTGGCCATGGTGGAGAGTTTGGAATCTGATTGATTGATTCCCTTTAAGAGTGTGCTCCTAATCTCAGCTCGTTACCTGTATAAAAGACACCTGGGAGCCAGAAATATTTCTGATTGAGAGGGGGTCAAATACTTATTTCCCTCATTAAAATGCAAATCAATTTATAACATTTTTGACATGCGTTTTTCTGGATTATTTTGTTGTTATTCTGTCTCTCACTGTTCAAATAAACCTACCATTAAAATTATAGAATTATCATTTTTTTGTCAGTGGGCAAACGTACAAAATCAGCAGGGGATCAAATACTTATTTCCCTCACTGTATGTATATATTCTTAATTCCATTCCTTACTTAGATTTGTATGTATTGGGTATATGTTGTGAAATTGTTAGATATTACTTGTTAGATATTACTGCACTGTCGGAGCTAGAAGCACAAGCATTTCGCTACACCCGCAACAACATCTGCTAAACACATGTATGTGACAAATAACATTTGATTTGATTTGATTTGAAATACACATTATTTCTCACATAGAGTTCAGCTAGCTCTGTTACTGCAGCTCTCCTATTTATAGGCCCCAACGGACAGAATGTACTGTAGGTCTCTATCACTCACTGGTAGGTAGTTAGGTTATTAAGTTAGAGAACATTACTGCTAAAGAAGAGATGGTCACAAATGGAGGCACTGCTGGGATTTCCAACCTAGGATCTCCTGTTTACTAGTCTAAGCAGATGGTAATATATTCCACTAATGCCTTATCAGAATCATGTTAGATAAATACATTATATCTTCCAATCTGACTTCAGGGCTGATTATGCTGGTTCTATAATCCCTTTCATATCCTCTTGTCCTCCTTTTTAACACATTCTTAACTTATAGAATCAAAGTTTACTAAAACCATCTCCCTGTATAGACTGAGCTGAGAAATCCCTCTTAACCTCAATAGAGAAAATAGTTTGTGGTAATATGTCTCACTATGTGCCCGTACATATTTTCCTGTGAAATATATTGATCAGGGAGATGGATATATTGTCGTCAAATCTCAAATGGGCGGTATAGATCGGATATAATGCCTGCCTTACCTGAAGCATATCTAATTTATTCCTTTCGCATTACTACACTAGAAATTGAGATTGGTTATCAGAGTTGATCAATTTAAACATTTAGGACCACCATTTCTCCATTATTAATATTTGATTAGCTTTAATTGCATAAGAAAAATTCTCAGCCAATTCCTCTTCGTCTAGAGGGAGAGTTAAAAGGGACAGATTTACATTCATTATTTTACCATTGCCTGTGCTAGTTCTGGCTTCTGTGTCCTACTGAGACTATCCTAATGTAACGCGCCGTTTGGAGGGTTCAGAGAGTGGAACATCAACTATAGGAAAGTTAAGACCAGACAGAGGCAGCATATACCAGCTCTACCCTGCATACACCAGCTCTACCCTGCATACACCAGCTCTACCCTGCATACAGGCAGCATACACCAGCTCTACCCTGCATACAGGCAGCATACACCAGCTCTACCCTGCATACACCAGCTCTACCCTGCATACACCAGCTCTACCCTGCAAACAGGCAGCATACACCAGCTCTACCCTGCATACACCAGCTCTACCCTGCATACATCAGCTCTACCCAGCATACAGGCAGCATACACCAGCTCTACCCTGCATACACCAGCTCTATGCTGCATACAGGCAGCATACACCAGCTCTACCCTGCATACACCAGCTCTACCCTGCATACAGGCAGCATACACCAGCTCTACCCTGCATACACCAGCTCTATCCTGCATACACCAGCTCTACCCTGCATACAGGCAGCATACACCAGCTCTACCCTGCATACACCAGCTCTACAAGACCTGACTTTATTCTTGACAGGCAACCACCATCTCAATGATCTCCCGTCACACAAAGTAAAATCTTCAGGCATTACTAATCCATCACTAACATCCGATTCTCTTCCTTGCACTAATATGGACACCATACTTCGGTTATTGATTACAGTCGTTAATGTCTAGATGTAATTAATATCATAATTCACTGGTTTGTTAAAGTTATTATGTTGAGATAGTCCACTGTCTTTGGACCGATTTGTGCCTGATAAGCCTAAGTAGCTAGAAACAGGCATTCGTGTAGAGAACGGCATTCACTGCTTGGAGAAGGGTTCCACGGGAAAAGCAGTCGGACCTTAAACAAGACTCTTCTCATGCTAGCCAAGAGGCTAACATTTGTATTCATTTGTGGTCAAACTTAACAAGCGCTCTTTTATCAGTTCTTTTAAAGCCAGCCAAAAAGCTAACGTTGTGATTCGCTCCTACACGCTCCAATTCAAGAATCAAAAATCTAATTCCACCCTACTCTGAACATATTGTGACCAGAAAATATGAAAGCAACAACATTCCCAGTTGTATTTGTTTTGTTCTGCTGTTGTCAGCAGCTGTTTGCGGCCTGCTCTATTTAATGCATGGCTGAATACATTCTCCCAGACAGGGCAGTCTATAAAGTCGGCGACGGGAGGACAGCCAATTGCAGGGCTGGCTGACAGCGTTATCAGTCACACGTTCAATACCAGAAACACAGACATTGGGAGAGAGAGACGGAGGAACGCTGTGGCTGAAAACAGATTCCAATCCTCACATGACTCAAGGAACGTTTGGTGCAATTCCACAAACACAGGAACTACTGTACTATAGTGTATTGTCTCTGATTTGTTGTAGCGTTCAGCTCTTGACTGACGTGTAGTTTATATGGTGTGTTACATGGGGCGTTACTTCTCTCGACGAACAACCCAGCTGCACAGCCGCCAAAGAGGAACAATTATAAAATCAATACTTTGTGCATGAAGGAAAGGCATTTGTGAAATGAAGCACTTTGCTGTTCTACGAGTTCCATGGTTTTGGCCTTGGTCATCGAAAAAACGTCCATGTTAGCTACGCAGGTTTAGGGAAACCCAGGTCTTTATTGGAAAAAAGTGTTTTCAATGCCTCCCTCACTAGATAAAGCTAAAGCAGTTCAAATAAAGAAAGGTAGATATAGTGAACATGTTCTCTACTGATTGTCTAGAGTGACAGTTGAGGAGAATGGCAGTGGTGGGGTGTGACATGGTTAAGATAATATAAACGTCACAATGTTGTTTTCTTACAGTATAGACCTCCCTCAGCACAGATAAGGCTAAGGCTGGTTGGGTTTCTGTTTAAATGGGGGCACAGAACCACAGTCCGCTTCAGTATAACCTGCCACCCGCTCAATAATCAGGGGCTTGTCTCACATCTTGTCTCCTATCTTACTTTGTGTCCTGCCTGTTCATTTTCTCTGGTCAAGTTGACCTTGAAATAGAAATGTGTTTTATTCTTCTTCATATAATGAGTCATATAGCTTGTTCAGACTACATCATCATATCATAAGTCATTCATATAGTGGCACAGGATGATGTGTGTGTGTGTGTGTGTGTGTGTGTGTGTGTGTGTGTGTGTGTGTGTGTGTACATGTTTTGACTATGTGCTCTTATGTCTGTGTGTTTGCCACTGAATTGAACAATATTGAGACTCAGTAAAGATCAGAAGTCACAAACGAAATGACACAAGGAAAGGGACCCATTGAAGAGAATTGAAACACAGCCGTACTGACATGGGTGATGAGGGGAAGGGTACAGTGTGTTGGACACAGCCGTACTGATATGGGTGATGAGGGGAAGGGTACAGTGTGTTGGACACAGCCGTACTGACAGGGGTGATGAGGGGAAGGGTACAGTGTGTTGGACACAGCCGTACTGACATGGGTGATGAGGGGAAGGGTACAGTGTGTTGGACACAGCCGTATTGACAGGGGTGATGAGGGGAAGGGTACAGTGTGTTGGACACAGCCGTACTGACAGGGGTGATGAGGGGAAGGGTACAGTGTGTTGGACACAGCCGTACTGACAGGGGTGATGAGGGGAAGGGTACAGTGTGTTGGACAAAGCCGTACTGACAGGGGTGATGAGGGGAAGGGTACAGTGTGTTTGACACAGCCGTACTGACAGGGGTGATGAGGGGAAGGGTACAGTGTGTTGGACACAGCCGTACTGACAGGGGTGATGAGGGGAAGGGTACAGTGTGTTTGACACAGCCGTACTGACAGGGGTGATGAGGGGAAGGATACAGTCTGTTGGACCATGGTGTAGTCGATGTGAAAGTCACAGGGAAGCAGTGGCGACGGAGGGCAATGACAGTACAAAGGAGAGCTAATGGCTGAGTCCCAAATGGCACCCTATTCCATATTTAGAGCTCTACGTTTGACCAGGGTCCATGGAGCCCTAATGGTGATGGAACAGCCATATGATTTATGGCTTGTGAAGGCATTTTCAATCTGGGTTTTAACAACCGTCCAATCTCCGGTCTGTTCATTCATCCTGAAACACATGCACGGACACACACACACACACACACACACACACACACACACACACACACACACACACACACACACACACACACACACACACACACACACTCATGCTACACACATCACAACTGCTGCTACCAGACTCTTATTTTACTGCTCAGTTTATACACCGCCTCAATCCCCCCTTGCCCAGAACATGTAAATATTGTACTATAATTTGTGCCTTCCTGTATTATACTGATGCTAAAATGTTTATTATATTCTACTGAGCCATTTACTTTATGTTAGTTTTCTTATATTTAATTATTTCTTATTGTTGTTGCATTGTCAAGAAGGAACCTGCAAGTAATCATTTCATTGGACGATGTACAGTTGAAGTCGGAAGTTTACATACACTTAGGTTGGAGTCATTGAAACTTGTTTTTCAACCACTCCACAAATGTATTGTTAACAAACTATAGTTTTGGCAAGTCGTTTAGGACATCTACTTTGTGCATGACACAAGTAATTTTTCCAACAATTGTTTACAAACAGATTATTTCACTTATAATTTACTGTATCACAATTCCAGTGGGTCAGAAGTTTACATAAACTAAGTTGACTGTGCCTTTAAACAGCTTGGAAAATTCCAGAAAATGATGTCATGGCTTTAGAAGCTTCTGATAGGCTAATTGACATCATTTGAGTCAATTGAAGGTGTACCTGTGGATGTATTTCAAGGCCTACCTTCAAACTCAGTGCCTCTTTACTTGACATCATGGGAAAATCAAAAGAAATTAGCCAAGACCTCAGACAAAAAAGAGGAAGGGGAAGAAACATCATTGGCCACAGGGCTATTGTCAATGTACCAGGGCAACGTGGGGGTAACATTACCCTTTGTGCTGCCATTACACAGAATGGGGTCCTCCACCGCCTTGCCAACTTGGGTCCTTAAAACAGTTCAATACCTTCCACCACAGTCCCCCTTCCTAAACCCCATCGAGGAGTTCTTCTCAGCATGGCGGTGGAAGGTTTATGATCTCCGGCCCTATGTCCAGATGGCCCTCATTCAAGCTATGGTGGAAGCATGTGATCAAATTGAAGCAGCATCCATACAAGGGTGGATTCGTCACTCCAAAAGATTCTTCCCACGTTGCCTTGCAAATGAAAATATAGCCTGTGATGTTGACGAGGCCCAGTGGCCAGATCCAGCTAGGCGGAGAGATGTTTAGGTTATTTTTCTTTTTTATTCGGTACTGAACTGGATATGTAATTTATGTTACAGTATTACTGTAAGCTTACAGTATAATGGTACGTTCAGTAATACTGTATGAAAACTGGAAAATGTTTTGTTATGAATGTTTTGTTGAAATGTTCAGTATTGACTGACTTGAGTACATGAAAATAAATACATATTTTCATTAGTCTGCACAATTGGTGTCATGTGGCGTTGGTGAATTTATTTTTACACTTTCTCTGTGTAAATGCTAAAAGTGTTTTAGGTGGAGCACAGGAGTGTTTAACTGATTCAAACAGAATCAGACCACATGATGGTTGGGTTTATGTTATGACAACAAAATAAGGTTTTTATAAGACATTGTATAGTTTTGACAAAAGTGTTCCATTTTGCAAATGATCTGAGGTGTTGTGCTACTTTGGTGTAGTGTTGTGCTAATTGTGTGAAGGGGTTTGAAAAACCGGGCCCTGTTTTCAAAATTGTGCATAAGCAATTGAAAAAAACTGTAACGTGAACGGAAGAAATGGAGGACGCGGGGGTTGAAGATTAAAACACACACACACAATCCCTCCTTTCCTTGAGCTGGGAATAACAGCCTCATAATTTAGTTTCTCATGTCAGAATACTTGGTGCATGCAGTAGGTAATTGTGTGTGTGGGGGTGGTATTATTGTATGGGGAAAGAATTGTTACCTCCAGCTTTAAAAAAAAACTGAAGGGAGATAGACTCCCAACAAGGTTCAGGAAGGTATTAGAAGACTGCCTCCAGGAAGACCCCAGGAAGAGTGTGGACACCAGGAAGACCCCAGGAAGACCCCAGGAAGAGGTTGGACCCCAGGAAGACCCAAGGAATAGTGTAGACCCCAAGAAGAGTGTGGACCCCAGGAAGACCCCAAGAAGAGTGTGGACCCCAGGAAGACCCCAAGAAGAGTGTGGACCCCAGGAAGACCCCAAGAAGAGTGTGGACCCCAGGAAGAGTGTGGACCCCAGGAAGATCCCAGGAAGAGTGTGGACCCCAGGAAGAACCCAGGAAGAGTGTGGACCCCAGGAAGAGTACAGGTATAGTATCTTAATTTGAGCCAGTTTTCTACAGCAGGAAAATCATCCTGCAGCAACAGGAAATGTGAATTATTATGTGGATTATAATTCATGTACATTTTTGTAGGGGTTGATACATTTTTCATAAGGGGAAAATCAAGTCTGAAATATCAAAGTGGAATTTACAAACTTAAGAAGCCTTTTTAAACCTTAAATACAAATTGTACATTTCCTAAATGACTAAAATGTGTAAATGTAGTTACTCCACAATACTAACCTAAATGATAGAGGGAAAAGAAGGAAGCCTGTACAGAATAAAAATAGTCCTGCTTGCAATAAGGCACTAAAGTAAAACTGCAGAAAATGTGGCAAAGAAATTAACTTTATGTCCTGAATACAATGCGTTATGTTTGGGACAAATCCAACATCACAGCACTGAGTACCACTCTTCATATTTTCAAGCATGGTTGTGGCTGCATCATGTAATGGGTATGCTTGTCATCGACAAGGACTAGAGAGTTTTTTTTGATAAAAATAATCGGAATAGAGCTAAGCGCAGGCACATTCCTAGAGGAAAACCTGGTTCAGTCTGCTTTCCAACAGACATTGGGAGACAAATTCACCTTTCAGCAGGACAATAACCTAAAACAAATATACACTGGAGTTGCTTACCAAGACGACATTGAATGTTCCTGAGTGGCCTAGTTACAGTTTTGACTTAAACCGGCTTGAAAATCTATGGCAAGACATGAAAATGGCTGTCTAGCAATGATCAACAACCAACTTGAAAGAGCTTGATGAATTTTTAAAAGAATAACGTGCAAATATTGTATAATCCAGGTTTGCAAAGCTCTTAGAGACTTACCCAGAAAGACTCACAGCTGTAATCGCTGCCAAAGTTGATTCTAACATGTCTTGTCACTTGCCATTTTGGGGTATTGTGTGTAGATGTAATCAATTTTGAATTCAGGCTGTAACACAACAAAATGTGGAATAAGTCAAGGGGTATGAATACTTTCTGAAGGCACTGTATATGGATGGTTGTGAATAATTTAGTAGGGCTGCATCAGAGGCCTTCCAGAGAGAATGTGCTGGGACACAATATGAGGTGGTAACCATGGCAATAACCAGGAAGTGAGAGAGAGGCTTGGATGAGTCACTTGACACCTAAGGTCAACCAAAAGGGGAAAAATATTGGATTATGAAGTCCAAAGGTGCGTCCTGATAATATGTCCTTTCTCCTGAAGTGTGCACTTGTTCACTCATTTCCACAAATCTAAAAGCATTGGATTGGTGGAGGCATGGGCTCATTTACACCATCTATCTTACACCTGCCATCTCCTTTCAAATCAGTGAAGAGAAATTAACAAGTCACACTTCCGGAGGAAGGAGAGATAATTGGGACATACCCCTAGACACTGGTCTGAGGTAAATTATGAATTTCCCCCACTAAAATGTAACAACATTTAGGATTTAGGAAGAATAATCTGATCATAGATCTGTGTCTAAATAGATATCCTACCTCCTGCAGAAAAATCCAACTTTATAATCTGATTTGATACAGTGTTATGGTAGCTCATCATTATGCAGAGGGACATAGACTTGGTTTTATGGTTCAGAAACATCCTTGGAGGACATCCAAGAGATTTTCATGAATATATCTCACTGTCAGTTACAAGCTGTCACAAAGTGCACCTCATCAAAGTTGCTTTGAGTAAGCACCAGAGACAGCGACAATGACAGTCCCAGAAACACTTCTCAGAATGAGATGCCACAAATAGTTCAGCGGGAGCTGAAACGAGATATGTTGTATTGTATCTGACACAACATCACTCCACGCCAGACTCTCTTCATACTCCTGGTCGCAGCCTTGTGTCAAACTGAGTAAGTGGGAACCCTTGTTGTGGAACTATCAGCTTCAATCCTTGTGTCTGTCTTTCTGTCTAATTATATCTGTGCGCGCAACATGTGCCATTTACAAATCACTTGACAAAACCGAACCACTGGTGTATGGAGGAGAAGGAGCAGGACAAATAGAAATGAGAAAATGGTAGTTGTGGGAAAAATGCATCAATACATTGAAGAAATACAAGAAAGAACACAACTGGCATGGTTTATCTACTGGATGGGGAGGGGAGCACGTAATGCGATTTAGTTGGGAATTCGAGTCTAGCAGAAAATCATTGTCTGTTACCAAACAAACCAAAATACAACAGAGACAAGGGGTGTGCCCCAATCAGTGGAGGCTGCTGAAGGGAGGACGGCTCATAGTAATGGCTGGAATGGAGTCAATGGACTGGTATCAACCACATGGAAACCACGTTTGATACCATTCCATTTACTCCATTCCAGACATTATTATGAGCCGTCCTCCCCTCAGCAGCCTCCACTGGTCCCAATAATCTGCCACTTGTTCACTTCCCTTCATGGATTTAAAAGGAAATTACTGGTAAATAGAAACTCCCTCTAGCCCATGCCTACTTCAATCCAATGCTTTTACATTGTGGGGAGTAGTGAATGAGTGCACACTTCAGGAGGAAGGAGATATTATTAGGACGCACCCATGTCTTTGCTCACAGGAAACTGACCGGCCTATGGTGTTGTCAGAATGGGTGTAGGGTGAATGGGTGTTGTCCCTAGACACTAATGGTTAAAGTTAGGATTGGGAAAGGGGAAGCTGATCCTAGATCTGTATCTCAGGGAAACTTCACCATGAGCATGGTGTTGTCAGAATGACGAGTGTTAGGGCTATAAGCAGCAGGGAACATCTTCATGGTTCTGAAATGTCATGACCTTTTGGATTCATACCCATAATATTAGACGGATTGGAGAGAGAGGAGGGTGGAGGTGTAATGTGTGTGAGTGACACAGACAGAGAGAGAAACATAGGCAGAATGAGACAATGTTCACATAACTCTCTCCCTGCCACAATGTTAAACCAGGAGGATTATTACATTTACATTTTAGTCATTTAGCAGACGCTCTTATAGTTAGTGAATACATTTTTTTTTATATACTGGCCCCCCATGGGAAACAAACCCACAACCCTGGCGTTTGCCATGCTCTATCAACTGAGCTACATCCCTGCCGGCCATTCCCTCCCCTACCCTGGACGACGCTGGGCCAATTGTGCGCCGCCCATGAGTCTCCCGGTCGCGGCCGGCTGCGACAGAGCCTGGATTCGAACCAGGATCTCTAGTGGCACAGTTAGCACTGTGATGCAGTGCCTTAGACCACTGCGCCACTCAGGAGCTTATTAGAGGCCATTAAAACACAACTGGATGAGATCTCTGGAGGGGGAATGGTTTGAAGCTATGTTCATCTAGTCTACCCTATAACTGAACATGATATCTGGATCAGGATGAGTGGGGACGCTTTAAAGCAATACTGTGTGAACGTTCTATTCTATTCCATTCATCATCTGAAGGAGATCAGTAGTGTTGGTGATGGTGGTTTGGGAATACACTCTTAGAAATACAGGTGCTATCTAGAAACAAAAAGGGTTTCCACATAAAGGGCTGTCCCCATAGGAGAACCCTTTGAAGAATCCTTTTTGATTCCAGGTAGAACCTGTTTGGGTTCCATGTGTAACGCTTTCCACAGAGGGTTCTACATGAAACCCAAAAGGGTTCTACCTGGAACCAAAAAAGGTTTTACCTCGAACCAAAAAGGGTGCTCCTACGGGGACAGCCGAAGAACCCTTTTGGAACCCTTTTTTCTAAGAGTGTACACTCTGCCTTCCTGCATCACCACTGTTCCATAAAACACTCTGCCTTCCTGCATCACCACTGTTCCATAAAACACTCTGCCTTCCTGCATCACCACTGTTCCATAAAACACTCTGCCTTCCTGCATCACCACTGTTCCATAAAACACTCTGCCTTCCTGCATCACCACTGTTCCATAAAACACTCTGCCTTCCTGCATCACCACTGTTCCATAAAACACTCTGCCTTCCTGCATCACCACTGTTCCATAAAACACTCTGCCTTCCTGCATCACCACTGTTCCATAAAACACTCTGCCTTCCTGCATCACCACTGTTCCATAAAACACTCTGCCTTCCTGCATCACCACTGTTCCATAAAACACTCTGCCTTCCTGCATCACCACTGTTCCATAAAACACTCTGTCTTCCTGCATCACCACTGTTCCATAAAACACTCTGCCTTCCTGCATCACCACTGTTCCATAAAACACTCTGCCTTCCTGCATCACCACTGTTCCATAAAACACTCTGTCTTCCTGCATCACCACTGTTCCCTAAAACACTTAAAGCCCAGAAGGTAAATCGTCCATCCTTTGTTCCTAAGCCAAAGGATGACAGGGGGAGAGGAGAAGATCAGCAGAGGTTGTTCAGGAGCTCCTCTAGTCTACACTGCACTCGTTTGCCATGAACAAAATAAAAGATAAAGAAAATGTGAAAAAGACTTGAAACGTCTGACATTGTCCAGTCTGATTTGGAAGAACAGAGAGGCAGGAGGAAGATGTCTGACATTGTCCAGTCTGATTTGGAAGAACAGAGAGGCAGGAGGAAGATGTCTGACATTGTCCAGTCTGATTTGGAAGAACAGAGAGGCAGGAGGAAGATGTCTGACATTGTCCAGTCTGATTTGGAAGAACAGAGAGGCAGGAGGAAGATGTCTGACATTGTCCAGTCTGATTTGGAAGAACAGAGAGGCAGGAGGAAGGTGTCTGACATTGTCCAGTCTGATTTGGAAGAACAGAGAGGCAGGAGGAAGGTGTCTGACATTGTCCAGTCTGATTTGGAAGAACAGAGAGGCAGGAGGAAGATGTCTGACATTGTCCAGTCTGATTTGTAAGAACTGAAAGGCAGGAGGAAGATGTCTGACATTGTCCAGTCTGAGTTGGGAAGAGCAGAGAGGCAGGAGGAAGGCAACAGAGCCACACAGGGTTCATGTGGAGAAGGCTTGTCTTTTGTCTTTGTTGTTTGACCATCAAAGGGGGAGGAGAGACTGACGGACAGGGTTGCCAGACACAACCTCAGGTCTCTCGAGTTGAAACACTCTGGCTGTGTCCCAAATGGCACCCTATTCCCTATATAGTGCACAACTTTTTTTTTAACCTACTTTGAAAAAACGTAGTGCACTACTTTTTTTATAGCCCTGGTCAAGAGCAGTGCACTAAATAGGGAATAGTGTGCCATTTGGGATGCAGCCTCTGCTATTATTACAAAGTATGTCCCTGACGTGACGTTGCAGTTCATCTGCAACTGGATCTGTGTGTTGCCTGTTGTACTGAGGAGCTGAACTGTGATGAACAGCTGTGAGTCAGATGCTAACATGAACAGAAGAGAGGGGATACACTGGGGGATGGAATCAATGAACAGAAGAGAGGGAATACACTGGGGGATGGAATCAATGAAAGGAAGAGAGGGTACAGATGTAGGATCTTAATTTGAGCCAGTTTTCTACAACAGGAAAATAATCCTGCAGCAACAGGAAATGTGAATTATTATGTGGATTATAATTAATACACATTTTTGTAGAGGTTGATACATTTTTCGTAAGGGCAAATAAAGTCTGACATTTCAAAGTGGAAATTACAAATTTCAGAAGCCTTTGTAAACCTCAAATACACTACACGTTTAAAATGTCCTGTATTGCAGGAAAGTTCTCCTGCAACCGGGTGATCAAATTAAGTGGTGATCAAATTAAGATCCTACATCTGGGGGGTAGAAACAATGAAGAGAGCCCTCAGGCTGGTGCGGTGGAGGAGATCTTCCTAGGCTATACTCAGCCTTGTCTCAGGGTAGTAAGTTGGTGGTCTGTTGATATCCCTCTAGTGGTGTGGGGGCTGTGCTTTGGCAAAGTGGGTGGGGTTATACCACTACTGTTCTATAATGGAACATTTAGAACATTGGATCTTCTACAATGGAATCTTTAGAACCACTACTGTTGTATAATGGTATATTTAGAACATCAGATGTTCTACAATGGAACCTTTAGAACCTCTGATGTTCTCTCCCCCCTCTCTCCATCTCTCTCTCTAGCTTTTCCCCCACCTTTGCCCCTTCTCCTCCTCTCTTTTCCACCTTCTATCCTTGAAACCGGTTTCACATTTCTGTCACCAAGAAAACTAAATGGAAAGTTAATTGGTGCACTCTGAAACAATAGCAGCGATTGACGTAGAATACAGAAACACTGAGATTTATTCCAAATGTGGGAAAATGAGAGAGAGAGAGAGATCAAGTGTGTGTGTGTGTGTGTGTGTGTGTGTGTGTGTGTGTGTGTGTGTGTGTGTGTTCCCCTGAATCTGAGTGCTGTCTGGGAGAAATGCAGGGTTGGGGCTGATTCCACATAACCTGTGAGAAAGGGAGATGGTGCCTTGACTGCACACACACACACACATGCCCACAGACACACACACACACACACACACACACACACACACACACACACACACACACACACACGCCCACTAGTCCTTGGCTGGTTAAACTGTTGTCTCACCCACATGCCCAGAAGTCCTTGGCTGGTTAAACTGTTGTCTCCTTCACAGTCACACAAATTGGTTTATGATGCTAGAAAAGGTCATGCAGTACTGGAAGATAAACTTTACACTTCTCTAAATAATATTCTAAGCCTCTGTGTAGGTCCTAGGAAGGCTCAGCTGAACATCCTTCCATTGACACAGTGCTGCTAAATGACAATGACGCTTGGAAAGTGGAGACGTCATTAAATGTCAAAAAGCAAACCGTGCTGGAGACACCTTCAATTTTGGAGACAGCGTCGCGTTTGCTAGCAAAGAGATTTCCAGTGGCTAATTAAAGGTAAATAAGTGAATGATTTTGCCCACAGTTAGCCACGATAATACGCTAGCCAGCTAAGTTTGTTTACAGTTGGTTAGAAATTGCTTCTACACTATTTTGCTAGCTACAGTAGCGCTGTCATATTACTTGTCTTAAAAAATGACAAAGTGTCTCCAGTTGTTGTAAAAAGGGCTTTATAAATACATTTGATTGATTTGATTGATTGAGAAGAGAGGGGATACACTGGGGGATGGAATCAATGAACAGAAGAGAGGGGATACACTGGGGGATGGAAAGGTAGAATTATTTGTTACAGTCAGAGCACACATACGCAATACATACATTAAATTGACCCAATAGAACCAATAATGTTCTATAATGGAACAGTTAGAACATTGGATGATCTACAATGGAATCTTTAGAACCACAATTGCTCTATAATGGAACATTTAGAACATCAGATGTTCTACAATGGAACCTTTAGAACCTCTGATATTCTCTCCCCCCTCTCTCCATCTCTCTCTCTAGCTTTTCCCTCAGCTTTGCCCCTTCTCCTCCTCTGCTTTCCCCTTCTATCCTTGAAACCGCTTTCACATTTCTGTCATCAATAAAACTAAATGGAAAGTTAATTGGTGCACTTTGTCCCTCTGAAACAATAACAGTGATTGACGTAGAATACAGAAACACTGACATTTATTCTAAATGTGGGGAAATTAGAGAGAGCGGGAGAGAAAGAGAGATCAAGTGTGTGTGTGTGTGTGTGTGTGTGTGTGTGTGTGTGTGTGTGTGTGTGTGTGTGTGTGTGTGTGTGTGTGTGTGTGCATGTGTTCCCCTGAATCCTAATAATGAGCCTTTAACACACTCAATGCTGCTGACACGAACTGAATAGAAAAACGTGAAGTGAAGGGAAAATGTACTATTGGTAGGTCACTTCTTGATATGCATGAGGATGAAACAAACTGTGTGATATAGGAGGGTCATTTCCTCTTCACCAGAATGATGAAACACACTCAGCCAGCAAGGACAGGAAATGCATAAGAGACTGACTTATCAACAGCCTTTTTCTCAATAATAGAGCTCGAACATGATTATATTGGTAATTGGAAGAGAATAGACTTGTATGTGAACACTGAAAATATAAAACATAGATTCTGTCATAGGAAGGAGAGGGCTAATTCATCAGACTGTCACCTGAGGTGTGTGTGTGTGTGTGTGTGTGTGTGTATGTGTGTATGTGTGTGTGTGTGTGTGTGTGTGTGTGTGTGTGTGTGTGTGTGTGTGTATGTGTTTTTATGTGTCTGTGTGCACACATCTGTGTGTCTGTGTATGTGTGTGGTCTGCCACTGCTACAGTAAGTTTCAGGGTCAGGTGATTCGCTGGTTACTCCGAAGAGGCTTGAGTTTCTCATTAGAACGGGGAGAGCTAAGGTTGGCAACATAATCACAGGCAAATTTGTATTTTAATTTAACTGCCACCATTGGTTTATAGGCCTCCGTGAGATGGCCAGTTAGATCACTGGCCTCTGAAACAGCATACATCATTAGCAGTGAGAATACAAAGTGCTAGTAACATGTACTGTATCACATATTTTCCATTGTTCTCTATGTGACAGTTTATTGGCCTCTTGAAACAGTTGGGCATGCTATCTACAGCGATGATGTCATTTTCATGGTTACCGTATATCATTGCCTTTTGTAAAGGCATACACAATGATGTGGATAGATTATAGGTCTATGGAACAGTCTACTTCTCAATTAGCAACCACCTCTGTTTTCCATGGCAGGCAGGTAGACGGATGGACGATACAAACAGACAGAAACAGACAGGCAGGCAGACTGACAGGCAGGCAGGCAGACTGACAGGCAGGCAGACTGACAGGCAGGCAGACTGACAGGCAGGCAGGCAGACTGACAGGCAGGCAGACTGACAGGCAGGCAGACTGACAGGCAGGCAGACTATAGTAGGTTGTTATTTGTCATTTTATCATTGTTTTTGGCAGATTGCTGTTTGACTGAGTGCTGTCTGGGAGAAATACAGGATTGGGACTGATTCCACATGCCCTGTGAGAAAGGGAGATGGTGCCTTGGCTGCACACACACACACACACACACACACACACACACACACTCAAATACACACACCAACACACACACACACACGCCCACAAGTCCTTGGCTGGTTAAACTGTTGTCTCACCCACATGCCCAGAAGTCCTTGGCTGGTTAAACTGTTGTCTCCTTCACAGTCCCACAAATTGGTTTATGATGCTAGAAAAGGTCATGCAGTACTGGAAGATAAACTTTACACTTCTCTAAATAATATTATAAGACTCTGAGTAGGTCCTAGGAAGGCAAAACTGAACATCCTTCTATTGACACAGTATTGCTAAATGACAGTGACGTTTGGAAAGTGTCAAAAAGCAAACAGTGCTGGAGACCACAAGAGGTTGGTGGCACCTTAATTGGGGAGGACAGGCTCATGGTAATGGCTGAAGCATAACTGGTGGAATGGTATCAAATACATCAAACACATGGTTTCCATGTTTGATGCCATTCCATTCGCTCCGTTCCAGACATTATTATGAGCCATTCTCCCCTCAGCAGCCTCCACTGCTCGAGACAGCGTCGCGTTTGCTAGCAAAAAGATTTGCAGTGGCTAATTAAAGGTAAATAAGTGAATGATTTTGCCCACAGTTAGCCACGATAATACGCTAGCCAGCTAAGTTTGTTTACAGTTGGTTAGAAATTGCTTCTACACTATTTTGGTTTGCTTCAAAAATGACAAAGTGTCTCCAGTTGTGTTTGCATTTGACCATTGTGACCCTCATCCATGCATTTCCACTTTATATGTGTATGCAGTCCCAGAAGAAACTCAGGGCCCTAGATGAAGCCTAGCCTAGAACTAAGACCCAGAGTTTGTCCAGGTCAGGTCACATGGTCCTATGAATAAGCCAGTGTGTGAAATTCTAGTCTGCTGTTTTTCAATGGTTGAGATTTCTGCACTGTGTAGACCCAGAGAAAATAATAAGGGACAGGGGGATTTGGAATTAATCCAGCCTTATGGAAAGTTAGTGGTACGTTGCACGCATGAGCACACACACACACACACACGCACTCTCTCTCGCACACACACATGCACGCACGCACACACACTCTCGTACACACACACACGCACACACACACTCTCTCTCTCGCACACACTCACGCACACACTCTCGCACACACAGAGACACTCTTTCGTACACACACACACTCTCTCTCGCACACACTCGCGCACACACACACACTCTCTCTCTCTCTCGCACACACGCACGCACACACACTCTCTCGCACACACACACGTACACACACACTCTCTCTCTTGCACACACACACGCAGGCACACACACTCTCTCGCACACACACACTCACGCACACACTCTCTCACGCACACACATGCATGCATGTGCACACAAACACAGAGTGCTTTTCTGACCTTGTTAAGTGTGTCTGCTGCAGCCAAGGTTAGTGGTTCTGTCTCAGTTGGCTGAGAGGGCCGAGAGAGGCTCAGAGAGGGGGGTAGTGAGTGATGGAACAGAGTCTGATCATGTTTAAATTCATCCTACATTCACAGAGGATTACTCTCCACTCAGTTAGAGCGCTCAGCATGTTCTAATACAGGTTCAGTTTGACTTTCTGAAGCCAGATGGATAGACTGATGTAGTCTCTTGAAAATCCTTACTCACCAAACGAGTTACTTCACAGAATGTTTACCCCGAAACATCATTACCGATACACGACATGGGTCACCATTTGTGATATTAATAAAGTGAATAGTTAGACAATGTTACATGTCATCAACACGCCTAATGTGATATGGAAAAGACTTGACAAGCAGACGTTCAACGATGGCGATAGAATATAAAAATACAGTCCCCTGTAGCTCAGTTGGTAGAGCGTGGCGCTTGCAACGCCAGGGTTGTGGGTTCGTTTCCCACGGGGGGCCAGTATGAAAATGTATGCACTCACTAACTGTAAGTCGCTCTGGATAAGAGCGTCTGCTAAATGACTAAAATGTTTTTAAAAAATACGGCAGACATTTATCACAATGTTGCTATGTTGCTAAGCAGCAGTCGACAGACCAACGTTTCCACAATCATTTCATTGCCATAGGCTATTGTGGAATAATTGCCATTTTAGCTTCCATTCAATTGGAACATTTGCGAAAAGGTCTCCTCTAAACAGACTGGATAGAGCTGAAATTGGTTGCTAATGGATAAATACAACAGCAGTTGCGGTCTTTCTGTATATTTTCCACCCAGTTGAAATGCATTTATTTCTTGAACGTAACTTCAGGGTAGTGGTGTTCGCCAGATTGCAGAGCTGCTTGATTCTGCATTCCCCAGCTGCTATGAGCACGGCAGTGTGCTTTTCCCCTGCTTCAGAAAACCCCTGATTAGATTTGCAGTTCTGCAGCTGACTCCCGAAGAGGATGTCAAAAAAAATGCTGAAATAGCACAACGCTGCAACAAAATTAGAGAGGTTTAACACAGTTTTGTAATGGTTGCTTTTTTAGGGAGCAAGAGACTTTTCAGCCAGCCTTAGCATATACTTCGTAATACCCAGGTTTGGGGTTGATCTCAATACAGGAAATAAATTGAAATTCTCCATTTGTCCTGTAAAGTGTTAATTCTGTAATGGTCAAATTCAAGGACCTGGATGTATAACCTATATTTCATATTATCTTCCCAGTTAACTTGACTGACATCTCTCTGCCTTATCCATATAGCTCATAAGGTAACATGGTGTCAGAAGTGGCATCTGAACCCACGCCTAAAGTAACAGCATTGGCTTCAAGTCTTTTTTTTTTATGAAGTCCAGATACTGTACTATATTGCATGTAAACAGAAAGCCATATATACCCAAGAGTTACAGCAAGTGCTAAATAGTGCTAACAATACTGTAAACCTCATTATAATCTGGCAGTGTGGTTTAATAACACTTTTCTCCATCAATGTGTGCTATAAAAAGGTGATTACTGAACTAAAGTCAACTGAGAAATGCATAAATAGTGGCCTTTTTATATTGCACATTGCTGAAGAAGTATCAAATTAAATCACACTGCCAGATTATAATGAGTTTTACAGTATTTGTTTGACACCCCAACAGTGTTATCAGTGCAGTTGTAGTCCAGTATTCTAGGCCAAATCCTGGACTCCAGTACCAACAATCCCCCTGGGCTAGGTTCCTTGTCACTGACATCCTCCATTTCCTCTCTCTATCAAAGTGGTTGGCCCATTTAGAGTTGTCTATGAAGAACATCAGACAGTTCTCACTGGGGATGTATAGCAGACTCAATGTGGACTTGGCTCAGTTAGAAACTCCTCTAATGCCTAATTTATAACCTACATACGTACGGATGCAAGAACTATAATTAGCTAAGCAAAATGGTGATCCTGTGTGTGCAGGCCCTCAATTTGTAACTCGACCCAAGTACGCAGGATCACCATTTTACGTAGCTAATTGTGTTCTTGTGTTGCGTATGTATCAGTGGCGGTCAGTCCCATTTCAGATGAGGGAGGACACATTTCTTTTTCCATGAGCATGGCCTTATTTCTATTACAGCATATTGGATGACTGTCATTCATATTCCATTCACCCAGTTAAATGGAACAGCGATAGGTTTAGGCTACTACATCATACTCTAATTGTCCCTATACCCATCATGAGGCTGCTACAACCTAGCATATGAATGAAAGTTTACAATGTAGGTACACACAGGTCGAGAGACAAATTTGATGTGACAGACAGTGACACATGGACAGACAGTGGCATTCAATACCGCCTTGCACACTCTTGCCTGAATCTAGCTAATATTGGGTGTAATTATTAGTCCAACAGTTGCAAACGAGAGTTTCTATTGGACAAATACAGGTATGTTTATCCCCGTTTTGTTCCGTTTGCTTCTGTTTAAGAAACGTTTTTCAACAGAATCGGCGGAATGAATACACCCCTGAAAACACGTGAACACAGTTCACAGTTTCATAACAGCCACATTGTATTCCTTCTCGCATCTACGCTTGTGGACTTCAATGCACAACACATCAACTGTATGTGACCATTCGAAAAAACCTTTCGAAGCCAAACCGCTACACACAGCCTACATCGTTGTCACCATATTAGCTAGAGTAACATCATAGTCAGCATAGCTAATAGAACTAATGAATTAGTAAACCCCCTACAATCATGCAGTAACGTTACAGTGTACAGTCAGTAAGCAGTTACACCGGCGGGCCCCAGTGGCAATAAATGGGTAAAACCTAAAGCTTTTCAAAAAGAAAAGGAAAGCCGCACACTCTAGGAGCTCAGATGCAATAATGTAATATCTTAATAACCAACGTTTCGACAGACAAGCTGTCTTCATCAGGGTATAAACGTTGGTTATTAAGATATTAAATTATTGCATCTGAGCTCCTAGAGTGTGCGGCTTTCCTTTTCTTTTTGAAGTGTTTTACGCCGTCAGCCAGCACCTCGCCTAAATAGGTGTGCGTTTCTTTCGCCTTTATCTAAAACCTAAAGCTTACCTTGACTTGGAAGAGTTCCAGTGTTGTGTTGGATAGTCATAGCCAGCTAGCTAACATAGCATCCCTCTGTTTGAGCAGGATGTTTCAGTAGGCTAAACTAGCTAGCTGCATTTGCTAGCTAATTAAGTAAAAGTGAGAGAAAAAAATGACAATCTCTCTCTCTCTATTTCTCTCTTGCTTCTCCTTCATTTAGGAAGAAATTAATTTGTTCAAAGCTGTTCAACTATTTTCTTTCTCTCTCTTTGAGTCAACTACTCAACACGTTTGATGCACTGCAGTGCTAGCTAGCTGTAGCTTATGCTTTCAGTACTAGATTAATTCTCTGATACTTTGATTGGGTGGACAACATGTCAGTTCATGCTGCAAGAGCTCTGATAGGTTGGAGGACATCCTCCGGAAGTTGTCATAATGACTGTATAAGTCTATGGAAGGGGGTGAGAACCATGAGCCTCCTAGGTTTTGTATTGAAGTCAATGTACCCAGAGGAGGACGGAAGCTAGCTGTCCTCCAGCTACACCATGGTGCTACCCTACAGAGTGCTGTTGAGGCTACTGTAGACCTTCTTTGCAAAATAGTGTTTTAATCAATTATTTGGTGACGTGATTATATTTAGTATAGTTTTATCTAAAAAGGCTAACTTTTAAAATGTTTTAAACATTTTATTTTTATGAAATTCTTTTTTTTATGATGGTCCTCCCCTTCCTCATCTGAGGAGCCTCCACTGGTACGTAGGTACGTAAGGTATACATGATCTAAGTGCTTTTTATACCAGTGATCTGGACCCATGTTCATTAAATGCCTCAGGGCTGGACCAGTTTTGCTTTTTATTTATAATGAATAAGAAAGGGGACCTGATCCTAGATCAGCACTTCTACTCTGAGATGCTTGATTGATAGATACGGCCCCTGAAATTTTCACAAATCCTATTGTATTAGTCTAACCGGAGTATTATGCAAAAGACCAACTAAAGAATAATACAAATAATCCCATTAATGAGAAGTGAACAACCAGATAAAAACACAATAAGAACCCTCAGAAAACCGCAGGCTTTGTTATGCTGAGCAATATTCTGTCATGTCTCCACTGAACCTCTTCTTCGATCTGAAGACAAAAAGATAAATGATAGAAAAATATCACAAAACAAGAAAGTGTAAGTATGACAACCACTTTACACAGCCAATATTCATTTCAAAGGACAGCTAAAAACAAAAGTTGACACAGTAACAGTCAGAACAGTTCTCTTTTATTGTGATATATTCCAGTTTACACCTGTTGACATGATGTGTGCATCTAACTATTTACAGACTACTACAGTGTGCTGCGGCTCACAGTTCCTGTGTTGAAGGCAAATCCACTGGGTAATCATTACACCGCTCAGAGGTAAAGTTTCCCCTAGGTACAGATCTAGGATCAGCTTCCCCTCCCCCAATCCATCGGTGGGGAAAATGCAAAAACTGACCCAGGATCAGCATCTAGGGTCAACTTTGCAGGTTAGTGTTTTTCGTCCTGAATCTTGTTCTGGAGGCAGCTCTGCAGAGTGGTCACTAGCTAAACCTAAACCTAACCCTAACCTTAGCCACACTGCTAACCCTAATGCCTAACCCTAACCTTAACCACACTGCTAACCCTAATGCCTAACCCTAACATTACATTTATGTTTACAATATAGCCAATTTTGACTTTGCAGCTGGCCTATCTAAGGGGAAATCGCTCAGTTCTGCCTCCAGGACAAGACTTGTGACAATAAACATCAACTTCACCCTACACCCATTAGGTGGGAGGGCTCAACTCCAGTCCTCTCCTAACAAGCAAATCTGACATGAAACTGACTGTTCCAGTGCGCAATTAACAGGTTACAGTGTCTACTTTTGAACGTATATCAAACTTCTAATGTGTACAACCTGAAGTACGTACTTCCTCATGTTCATTTTGGCAGTATGACAACATTCTCTCCCATAAATCACTAGCCTAAAGGTTGCGTTCCAAGCCTACTACATTACAGACATTGCACTGCATCAACCAATGGTTGCTTGCCACGTTATCGACTGCACAGTCGTGCATCAGATTGCTATATCATAGGATGTGGTTAGCTGATGTCTTAAACATCTATCCAGGTGCTTTGATATCTGCCAGGAGTCTGCAATGTAGTCAGCCTGGAACGCGGCCTACCTTAACTAACTTGAGAGGGAAACCAAGGATGACTGGAGTTGAGCATCCCTTGGTTTACGTTTATCTGGGTGACATCTGTGCGATCGGCCATCTTGGTTTGCGTAGTGTCTCTGAGCTCAGGTTCATGAGTGGAGATGTGACTCTCACGTTGTGTCCCAGAACTGTGAAATGGCTTCCCCTCCTCGTCTCCTTCCTTTCATCACCACCGCTACAGTTGATGATGAGACAAGGACGTTCTTCTAAACTATTGGGACACAACCTTAACGGCAGGCAGTTTGCATTCAGTGGTTCTAAGGCCTCTTAGGAGACTAGATCTGTAAGCTGGGCTTGAGAGGAGGGACTATTTTATTTACTTGAATCAGCTTCTTACAAAGTGTTACAATGCCTTATAAACATTCGTAGCACATTCAAACCACATTGTAATGCAGTCATGGACCGTTACGAAACTGTAAAAGCAACGAGGCATGAGGCTGCTAAGCTTTAATATATCCACGATACATCATAACCTAGTGTGTCTTATTGCTTAATTAATACAACATGTCATAACGCTCTATAGAACTGCACAAGGTGCTATGAATGTTCATAAGGTGACACGGCACTTCATAAGAAGCTTCTGCTAGTGTTAGTGTATCTGTTGGTTTCTGACAGCCTGGGAGACTGGTGCAGTCGATACCGCTGACTGAACTAATACAAGTCTCTCTCCCAGAGGTGCTCAGTTAGTCGACAGTGGAAACGTCAAGTATTTACTATATAAACACTCTCACAAGGCAAAGAATAACTCCCTACTTCAGAGCTCCCTACTGCAGCTATGTGCTCTTGGCTAGTAGTTAAACTATCTAAAGCAAGGAAAGGAGAGCAACATTCAACTCAATTCTGCTCAAGTGATGATGAGAAATAATAGGTGTGTTTTGCTCTCTGTGAGTAATGCTACATTCAATACATCCAGGTTAGCTCTGTAGTGTTTTATGTTGTTTTATATGTACTGTTTATTATTTGTCTATTTCAACTACAGTACTTCAATATACTGTATATGTCTATTTAGAAAAGGCATTGCACAAATCCCATGAATTAAAACTCTGGTTATTATTATTATTATTGATAAAGATAAATCATATCTGGTGCACCTCATCACATTCTACCAGATAATTCATCAAAAATAACTCTCATTAAAATACATTATACAGCAATTATACTAAAATAAAAATATCAGACGCTGTCTACAAAAACAAATCCAGCTGTCGACTGTATACTGTACAGATAATCTGTTTCAGTTAACAAAAACAGTGGCGGGGTAGCCGCTTTGTTGTTTTTGATTGAACTTCAGATTGCCCCTTTAACAAAGAGAAAAAGTGAAATAAATATTTAACATGGTAATAAACATCGTCCACCAGTACAATAGAAATGTAAATGTAACAGATCTAGACATTGTGTATGTGCCAGTTCCATTCTGTCTTTGATCATAAATACATAATGTCAATAAGTTAATATAGGCAACAATAAATAGAAAATATCAAACTTGAGACATTCCCCTCTGAACAAAGTCATTTTGAATGTGTACTGACGATTCCCTAATACCAATGCCCTATCCCGTGGCATAACAACTAAATCATGTAGAAAATAACATAGACTTGATTCCAATACCACAAACATAGGCCAGATTCACATTAAAAAATACATGTACCTCACTCTTCAAACGTCCACATAGCCAATCAGAGGGCTGCTCCTGTAATTGGGGCTGATAACATATTGCTCACACGTATTCAGTCCTTTAACATTTAGCCAGAATAAACAAGGGCAGAAGGAAAGTGTGCGACTTTGAGCACTTCGTAGAGCACGACATGGAGCACTTCATGACTTCATAGTGCATATGGGCACGACGATGACCAGGATCACAGTGCAGGCAGCGGCGGCAATCAGCGCTCCAATCTTGCACATCTTGGCTCTCCGAAACTCCGCCTCCTTCCTCTTCAGCAGCGAATCGTAACCCGGCGTGTAGATATCCTCCATCCAGTACTCCAGGTTATTGGGGTTCAATGACTCCTGCGTCTGAAAAGGAAAGAGGGGGTTTGGGGTGGAAAGGCCATTTGGAGTTCATGTCAATCAGTTATGCCCACTGGGATGTGATTCTAGCAGGTTTGGGGACAATTCGATTTGCAAGCCAGTCAATTCAGACAGTAAACTGAATTTCAAATTCAATAATTGAAAAAAGGCATTCTCTTTTCAATGACTTCTCAATAAACTGAAAAAGAAAGGTATTTATGTAAAAAGTTTTATTCTAATCACTGCCTGAATTGAGTGACTTCAATTCAAAATTGAGCCCAACCCTAGATTTTAGATAGAAAGGCTACGTCACAATTTTGCACTCTTCTCGCAAAGTGCACACTTGCACACCTCTGGTCATGGATTTAAAATAATTTAATTGGTTTAAACATCAGCCAGAGGGAGTTTTCACTATTGTGAAATGCATTATGGAAAGTGTGCAAGTGCACACTTTGGGAAAGGGGTGGAGAATTGGGACTCAGCCAATGAGAAAGCAGGAGAGAAAGAGGGAGATGGATTTTGTGGATCTGAAAGACAAAGAGGGAGAGAGAGAGGGTAAAAGAAGAAGAAGAAGAAGAAGAAGAAGAAGAAGAAGAAGAAGAAGAAGAAGAAGAAGAAGAAGAAGAAGAAGAAGAAGAAGAAGAAGAAGAAGAAGAAGAAGAAGAAGAAGAAGAAGAAGAAGAAGAAGAAGAAGAAGAAGAAGAAGAAGAAGAAGAAGAAGAAGAAGGAAAAGAAGACAGCTAATGAAGGAGACCGAAAGAAAGAGCTTATCTGAGTCTATCTGATGACAGAGTGAGTAGGGACAGCAGTATTCAAATGATTTCATTCAAATGTTATTGTGACATGCACAAATGTGTTTCTGCAAGAATACTTCCTCTCTGTACAGTATACTAGGGCCAAGTTACATTGTCAAGGATTTAGCACCACACTGACTTTAACAGGACGGTGGGAGAGAGTTCATGTAGGTGAAAAAGACAGAGACGTGAGAGTACATTTTATGAAGAATGCATTGATTATTGAGGAGGGCGACATTCTGGTTGAAATAGGATGACAGGCAACCAGATTGAATTCCCTTCTTGTCCCATGTCTCATATGGTTTGTGTGAGTATACTATGGGAGGCAAAAATAATTATTCCAAGATTGGATTTCTAGCAAACAGCACATTGATATTTTAATTGACTGTCACATTTCAAAGAGAGATTGAAAGAGAGAGCGAGAAAGAGAGAGAGAGAGAGGGGGGGGGGGGGGGGGGGGGGGGGACAAAACAGGAGAGAGAGATCAGAAGAGAGAGAGAGAACAGGAGAGAGAATAAGACAAACAGCAAGACTCAGTGGGAGCCAGCAACTTCTAGACTCCTTCATTTTCCACTGCTCTGCATTGACTTGTCCTCTGTGGCTCTCCTCTCAGCATCCAAGACGCAGCAATAACCAGGGGGGTTCAGTATAGCTTGGCAGGCTACAACCCATAGAGCTCTGGTCAAAGTAGTGAACTACGAAGGGAAGAGGGGTGCCATTTGGCATCCCTTGTTTCCCCTGGGTCCTGACAATTTTTTCAGAAGAATCGCCCCTTGACACTGATTTTAGGTCAGTTTTGCATATCCCCCATAACTGTTAAAGGTTAGGATTCGGGGGGTGTAAAATGATCCTACATTTGTGCCTGAGAGAGATCCTGGGAGACTTCTATCTCTGACACTACAGCCTTCCCATATCTCCCATCTGCTTGTTTTTTCTGACAACTCTCTCTTGCTAGCCTCACCCCCCTTCAGTGTTATTGCCTAAATGGTCCCTGTGATAAACATGAGCGGTGGTTGGCGAGAATCAATGGCTGCGACTGTAATCCGTGTCTTTGTGAATGTTTGTTTCCCTCTGACTCCCTGGGAGACATGGGAATGAGAGACAAGCTGTAACATTCTATCATATTTATATTCTTAAAAATAATCTATTATGTAATTGATTTCAAAGTAAAAAAATGTATGTACCAATCGCAGATTGCAAAGTAGTAAAGCTAGCTGTCCAGAATGTTACAGCTTGTCTCTCCTTCCCATGTCTCCCAGGGAGTCAGTGGGAAACAAACATTCACAAGGACACGGATTACAGTCGGCAGCCATCGATTCCCGCTCATGTTTATTACAGGGTCCATTATGCCTTATGAGTTTAGTTCAACTGTCGTACCACATCAGAACCCAAAATATGAGCTT